>NW_027040997.1:0-189877 GCF_037179485.1 Ochlerotatus camptorhynchus
AGATTAACAATACGTCCCATATAGTAAGAATTTTCAACAATTGAACAACAATACAATTAATGGTAAATGGCTCATCTTTGTTCGGGAAAAAGTGATTTTTCCTATGGTTAAGATACATAACAACCCCCTTGTTCTATTGTAGATTTCCCCATTTACTATAGATTCTATTGTGAAAATAATACATGCTGTGGTTATTTTATCGTTGTAGACAATATGATTTATAGTAAATACAACAAATTATATTGTATGGTTACAATACATTTCATTGTGCCTCTATGGTTCTTCTTTTTACGGGCAAACCTTTAAAATTCTCTTTCAGATAGTCACAATCAGCGATTTTACGACTCGCGAGCGCTCACTCTGAGTGAATCGCTCACGAATCATAAAATCGCTTATTGTAACACTCTGATAGCTAAATTGACAGGTTTTATGAGTCAAACACTTGCCTTTCATCCGCTTCTTGTACACAGAAAAAAAGTTGTTGAATATTACATCCAAACTGCTGCAACCAGGTCAATCCATCGGCTGTGTAATAACACAGACAAACAGACGTAACTCTTTGAAAAACTTGTTCTTGAAAAACTTGTTCTTGAAAACATAGTATCTCAAAACATATAACCACAGACAAACAGACATAACACATTGAATATTTCTCACTGTAAAACATCGTCGTTGAAACATTACCGCCATCTGTTGAGTACACTGTGGTGGGTAGTACGGTGAACAGATGGCGGTAGTGTGGAAACGTCAAACGCAAGGGAATTGACTATGCGCGCCACAGTTGGCAGTACTACCAACTAAGATACTTTTAAATTGACCGATAAATGCTTGTTCGATGAACAACTTGCGAGTGTTATGTCTGTTTGTCTGTGATATAACCTCAGTAACGACATCTCTCTGGCTTCTCGCGGAAAACAAGCTTGCTTGCTAACTCGTAAACAATATTGCATAAAAGTTCTATAGAATGTATAGAAACGTCAAAGTGATCCGATGCCAGCGCTGCGGCGAGTAGTTCGCGGAACTGATAATATTCAAATCAACCGTTAAATGCATGAACGAAGATACACAATTAAGAGTTACGTCTGTTTGTTTGTGGTAATAATATACCGTTGCACCGTTACATCGATTTTGCGAACAAAATTACATCCATTGATGTAATATTGTATCTGCTTTTTGCTATTACATCATAATTTCATACATCGAAAAAGTCTCTGTGTTTTTATGGATTTTATTAAACTTGAATGATTAAAAAAAACTCTAAAATTGATTGTGTAAAAAAAAGATCTTATTCCGGATTTGTATCTGAAGGACGAAAATTGGAAGAGGCTGATAGGCAAACAGAAGGTCATCAAGATGGAGTGAATCAAGCGAGTTGGTCGCCGGTAAGGGCCAGTAAGTGCTGCCAGCAGAGGTATTCGAAACAAAATACACAGCAAAAAAATAATTTTGATATCACGTCAAAGTGGATGCACTACAATCATGTCGAAAATATGGTGTAATATTACTTGCTAAAAAGGACAAAATTATCATTAATACAATGCATGAACTGACATTACGCTGCTTTTACTGCATTTGTTTATTTATGTGGTCATAAAAATTACATGAAATTTTCGACATGATTGTAGTGCATCCACTTTGATGTGATATCAAAATTATTTTTTTGCTGTGTAGGTAAGAAATGTCCATTCAAATCGATTTAATACAGTTGAACAAATTTCAAAACTATATACGTGCCAGATTTGGAAATAATATTTTTTGAATCTGGAAGTGTGTTTATGATACCATTATCCATTTGATAAAGGTAGAGTGAACATGCGGGGCTTATTGTAAGTAAAAGTGACCTCGGAGTGGTCGTGAATTACCAGGCATTCTGAAATGGGTCACTGGAGCTGCAATAGAGCTAACACCTTCTAACTCCCGGACTAAACCTGCTTTAATTTAAGGGTAATAAAAAGCAGTTTTCTTCCATAATAACACTGCCGGACAGTGGGGGTTAGATTGTACACACACACACATACATCATAATTTCATACATCAGCTTGAATTACGTTGATCGATATTACATTTTTTTTGCTGTGTACACAGAAAAAAAAGTTGTTGAATATTACATCCAAACAGCTGAACAGAGGTCATTCCGTCGGTTGTGTAATATTACGTTGTACGATGTACATCGATTTTGCGAACAAAATTACATCTACTGATGTAATATTGTGTATGCTTTTTGCTATTACATCATTATTTCATACCTCAGCTTGAATGACGTTGATCGATATTACATTTTTTTTGCTGTGTATCTAACAAGTACAAAATATCATTATAACATCGAATGATTTCGAAATTCAGAAAATCATTTTTTTATAGCAAGTGAGTGGAAGCAACCCTGAGTACAACAGTACAGTCCATCTGAGAATCTTGTATGTACGATCAAACGATGCCTAGCTCGAGAATTCGAAATGACTGGTCAAGGGTTCGTTAAACATTTTTTGGGTATTATACGATCAATCGTGATGTACACATCAAAAAAAAATGTAATATCGATCAATGTAATTCAAGCTGATGTATGAAATAATGATGTAATAGCAAAAAGCAGATACAATATTACATCAATGGATATAATTTTGTGCGCAAAATCGATGTACATCGTACAACGTTATATTACACAACCGATGGATTGACCTGGTTGCAGCAGTTTGGATGTAATATTCGAGGTAATATTCAACGACTTTTTTTCTGTGTAAAGAAGAAAGTGATGTGCCTCTATCAGCTTCGTTATCTACACAGCAAAAAAATAATTTTGATATCACGTCAAAGTGGATGCACTACAATCATGTCGAAAATATGGTGTAATATTACTTGCTAAAAAGGACAAAATTATCATTAATACAATGCATGAACTGACATTACGCTGCTTTTACTGCATTTGTTTATTTATGTGGTCATAAAAATTACATGAAATTTTCGACATGATTGTAGTGCATCCACTTTGATGTGATATCAAAATTATTTTTTTGCTGTGTAGAGAATCTACCTGTTCGGTTTGAATTGCAAAATTGTCGTGCTGTTTCAACGCCGCTCGAAAACAAGCTGAAACTTCCAAAAGGGGAAGAATCGAAAAGAATCTCGAAACCATATCGGGAATTGGTGGGATGCATTATTATTATTTATCTTTATTAGGGGTGGGATGGATTATTTATGTATCCTTGACGACTAGACCGGATTTGGCTGTTGCATTTTTTTTTAATCTTTATTTAAGAGATTTTTAGCCATAGGCTAGTTCATCTCTTAAGTTGGCTGTTGCAGCCAACTACTTCAGCCAATTCCAAGTGTGTCCAAATGAAGAACATTGGGTTCATCTTCGGCGAGTGCTGTGGTACATTCAAGGTACGCTGTCTTTTGGTTTGTGTTACCGTGCTAGCAACGAGGCTAGCAACGATAGTCCACTGCTGGAAGCATACACCGATGCGGATTGGGCAAGCGATGTCACCGACCGTCGTTCCGTTTCGGGTGCGGTGTTCAAATTCTTGGTGCTGCGGTTTGGTATTCGAAGAAGCAAGCAACAGTTTCACTGTCGTCGACCGAGGCAGAACTGGTTGCACTCTGTACGGCTGCGTGCCACAGCCAGTGGCTAGTCCGATTGTTGGGAGATGTTGGATGGTTTCCGGATGGTCCTATCTGTTTCCATGAGGATAATCAATCGACGATTAAAATTGCTTCGAGCCCAAAAGATTCTTCGCGCCTGAAGCATATGGATGTAAAGTATTTCTACGTTCGTGATTTGTTGGAGAGGAATCTCATCAAAATTGGTGAGAGCAGCAATAAAGCAGGCCGATATTCTGACGAAAGGTCTGCCTGCTCCTGGTTTCAAGAAGCTGCGAGATAGTTTGGAAATGATACACAGAAACAAAATCCATTGGCAAAAATACTATATTGATGGTTTAAATTAAATACTCCCACCAATAGATTTGTGCAGAAACGAAATTCATTTAATTTGAATAATTTTTCTATCAAAACTACTATACTGTTTGAGTCAGCATAGTAGTTTTGACAGAATGGTAGTAAATTTGATTATATTTATAGTCAACTATACTGAAATCATGGTAGATTTAACGGTATTATACCCTGTTCACATTACAGCGTATATCACGTGATATACGCTGTCTTGCAATGAGCACTCATACATCTAGTTTTCACTGGAAATCCTATGTATGAGTGCTCATTGCAAGACAGCCTATATTACGTGATATAGGTTGTAATGTGAACGGGGTATTAAGCGTAGTTATACTGAAAATAAGTGTTTTCTGCAAAATAGTATTCCTAACTATTATCTTTGTTTCAGTGTAGACTGCAATGTTTAAGCGGGCGTGTTAAGTATATAAACCTTTCTGACGAACTATTTGCCCCCATCTATACCCTCGCTCATGGTTAAGTTTAACTGTCAACTGATGACGTTCAGATTTCTGTGTTTTATTCACTCGATGTAAACAGTATAATATAGAAGCAAGTTTCTTTTCTGAGCAATCGTGTACGTTTTATTTAACCATATCACTTCACATTTCACGAAGGGTTCGACCAGTCTTGTGGCTCTAAGATCCAATATCCGGGACCTGTTTCAGGTCATCATCAGTTGGGAGCATTTCAAATCCCAACATCGTGATGTAACGCAGTCAGGACTAAGATGTGTTCCTTTGATTACTGGAAAATCATGTTCCCCTAGTTTGAAGTCGCCAAGACTAGGAATCGGTGGTACACAGCAAAAAAAAAATGTAATATCGATCAACGTAATTCAAGCAGATGTATGAAATAATGATGTAATAGCAAAAAGCAAATACAATATTACATCAATGGATGTAATTTTGTTCGCAAAATCGATGTACATCGTACAATGTGATATTACACAACCGATGGATTGACCTGGTTGCAGCAGTTTGGATGTAATATTCAATAACTTTTTTTTCTGTGTAGATCTTACATCCCGTAACGAACCACGAAAAGGTGATCTACCCACGATACGGGGTTAAAAAATAAATTAGTTGGTAGTACCACCACCATAATCAATTCCCTTGCGTTTGACGTTTACACACTACCGCCATCTGTTCAGCGTGTTGCCCACCACAGTGCACTCAGCAGATGGCGGTAATGTTTTAGCTACGATGTTTTACAGTGAGAAATATTCAATGTGTTATGTCTGTTTGTCTGTTCTGATATCTCGACTTTGTTTACCTTTGTTACTTTCGACGTAATGAAAAATTGCTCCTGAACTATCTATAGTAGTTCTTACTTTGAAGTGTAGGTGGCAAAAGCTCGCAAAAGTTTCACTACCAGACGCCAATTTGCCAATTGATACAATTCAGTGCCAACATTTCAAAGGGGCGTAATTGCATTTGTAAACAATGGATTTAGCCGTCGATTTCTCGCGAATAAAAGCTCACTCATGAAAAATAATGACACCAGCAGGTAGAGGAATGTCTTTTTTTTTTTTATTTCGGAGAGGTAAGATTTCGGAGAGGTAAGATTTCATTCACGAGAAATTGACGGCTAAAGTCATTGTTTACAAAAGCAATTGCGCCCCTTTGAAATGTTGGCACTGAATTGATGAATCTACGCGAAACTGCACCAGTGCATGCGACACCTAGGTTTGAATTCCAAAACCACAAAAGTGATGATGTACTAAAAAATATTCCATACGATTTGACAGCTAGCAAAACGTCATTATCATTCATCAAAATTGGTGAGAGCAGCAATAAAGCAGGCCGATATTCTGACGAAAGGTCTGCCTGCTCCTGGTTTCAAGAAGCTGCGAGATAGTTTGGAAATGATACACAGAAACAAAATCCATTGGCAAAAATACTATATTGATGGTTTAAATTAAATACTCCCACCAATAGATTTGTGCAGAAACGAAATTCATTTAATTTGAATAATTTTTCTATCAAAACTACTATACTGTTTGAGTCAGCATAGTAGTTTTGACAGAATGGTAGTAAATTTGATTATATTTATAGTCAACTATACTGAAATCATGGTAGATTTAACGGTATTATACCCTGTTCACATTACAGCGTATATCACGTGATATACGCTGTCTTGCAATGAGCACTCATACATCTAGTTTTCACTGGAAATCCTATGTATGAGTGCTCATTGCAAGACAGCCTATATTACGTGATATAGGTTGTAATGTGAACGGGGTATTAAGCGTAGTTATACTGAAAATAAGTGTTTTCTGCAAAATAGTATTCCTAACTATTATCTTTGTTTCAGTGTAGACTGCAATGTTTAAGCGGGCGTGTTAAGTATATAAACCTTTCTGACGAACTATTTGCCCCCATCTATACCCTCGCTCATGGTTAAGTTTAACTGTCAACTGATGACGTTCAGATTTCTGTGTTTTATTCACTCGATGTAAACAGTATAATATAGAAGCAAGTTTCTTTTCTGAGCAATCGTGTACGTTTTATTTAACCATATCACTTCACATTTCACGAAGGGTTCGACCAGTCTTGTGGCTCTAAGATCCAATATCCGGGACCTGTTTCAGGTCATCATCAGTTGGGAGCATTTCAAATCCCAACATCGTGATGTAACGCAGTCAGGACTAAGATGTGTTCCTTTGATTACTGGAAAATCATGTTCCCCTAGTTTGAAGTCGCCAAGACTAGGAATCGGTGGTACACAGCAAAAAAAAAATGTAATATCGATCAACGTAATTCAAGCAGATGTATGAAATAATGATGTAATAGCAAAAAGCAAATACAATATTACATCAATGGATGTAATTTTGTTCGCAAAATCGATGTACATCGTACAATGTGATATTACACAACCGATGGATTGACCTGGTTGCAGCAGTTTGGATGTAATATTCAATAACTTTTTTTTCTGTGTAGATCTTACATCCCGTAACGAACCACGAAAAGGTGATCTACCCACGATACGGGGTTAAAAAATAAATTAGTTGGTAGTACCACCACCATAATCAATTCCCTTGCGTTTGACGTTTACACACTACCGCCATCTGTTCAGCGTGTTGCCCACCACAGTGCACTCAGCAGATGGCGGTAATGTTTTAGCTACGATGTTTTACAGTGAGAAATATTCAATGTGTTATGTCTGTTTGTCTGTTCTGATATCTCGACTTTGTTTACCTTTGTTACTTTCGACGTAATGAAAAATTGCTCCTGAACTATCTATAGTAGTTCTTACTTTGAAGTGTAGGTGGCAAAAGCTCGCAAAAGTTTCACTACCAGACGCCAATTTGCCAATTGATACAATTCAGTGCCAACATTTCAAAGGGGCGTAATTGCATTTGTAAACAATGGATTTAGCCGTCGATTTCTCGCGAATAAAAGCTCACTCATGAAAAATAATGACACCAGCAGGTAGAGGAATGTCTTTTTTTTTTTTATTTCGGAGAGGTAAGATTTCGGAGAGGTAAGATTTCATTCACGAGAAATTGACGGCTAAAGTCATTGTTTACAAAAGCAATTGCGCCCCTTTGAAATGTTGGCACTGAATTGATGAATCTACGCGAAACTGCACCAGTGCATGCGACACCTAGGTTTGAATTCCAAAACCACAAAAGTGATGATGTACTAAAAAATATTCCATACGATTTGACAGCTAGCAAAACGTCATTATCATTTTCACATCATTTCCATCTGCTGGCCGACCGTAACGTAGATTCATCAATTGCATCCTGCAGTCTTCAATTTGAAGGGTAGATTGGAACGATTTTACGGAGGTTTGATGAAAATTACACAGAGAAAAAAAAAATTACCCTCAAATTAAGTTCTTTTTACTTAATTTTGGGTTATTTTGAGTTTTGCATCCCACTTTCACTTTTTGCTGTTGTCAAAAACGGAACGAGAGATTCGACTTTCTCATGACTATCGTTCAATAAGCTACTAGTGAGTATATGAGATATTCTCAAATTTGAGTCAATTGAACTTTATTTTGGGTAGAAAATACATACGAGTAAGTAATTATTTTTGCCGTAGCCAAATGCAAACTACTATAAGCGATTTACTGAAAATTAGCTTATTGAACGGAACATGGGAGATGAGTGGAAAGAACTTAATTTTGGGTAATTTTACGGTTCCGTGTAGGAATTAATGGTCATTTTCTCGAATTTTATATGCAGCCTGTTATCATCATCATGTGCTGAGCTGTTACTAAAATTTCCAATAGTATTTTTTGAGTGTATGCTTTAGCGGCATCTAGTTGTCATAGTGGTCGATTAGTTTTGAAGTTTCGAACAGTTTTCGTTCGAAACGGCAGCCATTTTTTCGTGCTTCCTGTTCGAAGCAGTTGTCAGTTAATTTTGCGTTCTCTGTCGTGCTCACAACTGTCGCATCAGAGCAAGCGAAACACACGGTATCCGTGTGGCTCTTTCAAGTGGCACAGTCAGCAACGAAACACATCAGACAAAGAGTGTCGCTGACGTTGTGAGGTTGTGCTTCTTCAAGAATCGCACAACCATTCACATTTTTGTGCATAAAAAATAACTAGAAAAACCCAAAAAAAATTAAAAAACAAGCAAAAACACCCCAAAAAAATCGAAAAAAGTGAAAAACCAAGGAAAATTGCAAGTGTGTAGCCTTTTATGTTCATTTTTTTTCCTGCGTCAAATGCTTGGAGGAAAAATATTACTCATCAAAAACCTATTCTGCAAAACCCCTGGAATAAAAACTCTTTCGTCGGTAGGAAAAATTAGCTACGTGTGCGGAGGACTGCCCTGAACCTATAGTTTACAACAGGTAGAGGAAGTGGAGCGTTGGCGAGTAGTGAAATCCACTGCTCAGTGAAAGTGCATACTCGTAGGGTAACATGAACCCTGGAGGTCCCAACTATCAAATGGCGTCTTTATATGTTGGAGATCTACACGCAGACATCACTGAGGCGATGCTGTTCGAGAAATTCTCATCGGCTGGCCCGGTGCTTTCCATCCGTGTCTGCCGTGACGTGGTCACTCGTCGTTCGCTTGGATATGCCTACGTCAACTTCCAACAACCAGCGGACGGTAAGTCATTTTTCTTACCACACGTGTTCCTTCGTTTCGTTTTTGCTACCCCTGTCGCCAGCAAAGGAAAAAAACTTCTGGTCCGCCATATTGTATTTCTGGCTCTTTTCATCATAAGCAGGGTTGGAGGGTGATCCACTGTCAGATTAATATTGAGCCATCGATATTACAAACGGGGGTAAAACAGCTATTCATAAACATTTTTGCGAAATCAATCAACGACACCGTGTGAGGGCAAGTTTTGGGGTTTCTGATAAGGGACTGTTCATAAATTACGTGGACCGTTTTAGAGAGGGTTAGACTAACCCCTCCCTCCCCCGCGTAAACAATCGTTCATATACATTTTTTTTTAATTTATATAAACCGTAGACACTCGCCAAACCCCCTCCCAACTAAAGTGCTACGTGGTTTCGTGAACAGCCCCTTACCATTTATACACATGGAAACTGTTCTACACATCGTATAAGAAATTCCAAAAGGGAAAACGGGGGACATAGATAAAAAAGTATTTCATTTAGATTCGCTGAATGTTCTTAGGAATCGTTCTGTAGCCAGTTTTAATAAGGGGCAACTTATTAACTACGTAGACATTTTATTTGTTTAGTGGTCGACTGCAATATCAGCTTAGATTTCGCGGCATTATTCGGCTATGCAGTATAGTAATTGTATTCCGCTAAGTCGGCGTATTTAACGGCGCCGGTGGTGTAGTGGTAAGCGTGATTACCTCTCACCCCAGTAGGCCTGGGTTCAATCCCAGTCGGCGCCGCCGGGATGTTCTGAGGCATAACATCTCTGATCACGCCTTCCTTCGGATGGGAAGTAAAGCCGTTGGTCCCCGGTTCATGAGTTGATGGGTCGATAGGTAGGGTCCAGGTGTGGGAGCTGCCTTCCTGGCACGTCGGTAGCATTGGTGCTCAGCACGGAAAACAAGATCGACGGAAAAAACAAACCAGAGGAAAAAAAAAAAAAAAAGTCGGCGTATTTAGGGTCCAACTATAGTCGCTATATTCATAGTCTGGCGGATAGAATTTCGATCTATCAACAAGCGGAACCAATTCAATATATTTTAGACCAACAATTGAAAAGGTACTATCAAATTTATAAACAAAACGTTGATTTTCTTTCCTCGCCAATCGAACGCAAATTAACGGCATCGTCGTATAGGGGAAATTTTCTCCAAGCCAAAGATGGTGTCAGTTTGTGTAGGCGAGCCTTGAGTTTTGAGAAAATTCTTATCTTATGGAATTCTTACGTTAATTTGCCTGTGTGTAGGACCAACCATCTGCACTCAAAATTTATCACATATCTAATGGATGAAATCCAGCTGCAAATCCCACCACAAAATAACATGAATATTAGGAGGCCGATGAAATTCATATGAAAAATCATACGAAATTCATGTGATCGCATTAATGTTATGTGAAATTCAGATGAATTCCATTATTTTTGTTTATGGAAGAAAATCATGTTTGTTTCCTATGGAAGCGACGTGTAAACTATTTTCGGTGTACCTACTGTTCTTCCAGTTGCACTCGTGAGCCCGTGCGATACTCTAGATACACATAGGTGGTCGTATCCGGGTCTTCCCCTGGGTTGGCGGTAGTGTCCGTTCAGGTTCTGGTACATTAACTTATCTCTATGCATGGTTTAAGCACAGACAAACAGACATAACACATTGAATATTTTTCAAAGTAAAACATCGTCGCTAAAACATTACCGCCATCTGTTGAGTACACTGTGGTGGGTAGTAAGCTGAACAGATGGCAGTAGTGTCTTAACGTCAAACGCAAGGAAATTGACAATGCGCGCCACAGGTGGCGGTACTACCAACTACGATACTTTTAAATTAACCGTTAAATGCTTGTTCGATGAACAACTTGCGAGTGTTATGTCTGTTTGTCTGTGGTTTAAGTACTAACACAGAGAACAGACGTCCAACTTCCACCAGAAACTTGTGTAATGATAAGTGGGAACGTCGCCGTTACGTAGCGCTAGCATCTCCTGATTTCTTCTATAAATTTTCCACTTTCGACCATTTTTGCGCTAGTATCGATAAATTTTCGGTTTAAAATTACCACTCCGCGCTACCGGCACTTAGTGTCGGTATGCAACGCCATCAGTATCATGTTGTCAAAGAGGGTGGGGAAGTCGGCGTTGGCGGCGCTTAAGTCGAATAGGAATCTTTACACAAGTTTTTATAGAAATGAGTTCGAGCCTCAACGTCTGTTCTCTGTGCTTTAACGCTCTTGGGTCATTCGTGAGATTTGAACTCATGACTTTGGCGTGTGAGGTATGGATGCTCACCACTACGCTGGGGTAGGTTAAAATAACCTTTACATTATGAATTCATAGAACTGGTCCATGAAGTTCCAGTACTAGTGCTGGAATCTGGATAAGCAGTGAAGAAGGCTTACAATTAGAATCTTAGCAAAATAAATATTGCAGTAGATTCTACAGTGGCGTTTCCTTAACCTCAATCTACCTGTGCACCAACTCTCAAAACATAAACAATTATCATTATATAGCTTGCAATGGATAGATATCGAGCAAACTAGAAGATTAAGTTTTTTTTTTTTTTAATTCTTTATTTAAGAGATTTTTAGCCTTAGGCTAGTTCATCTCTATAGAAGATTAAGTGTATTTTTCAACCGATTCGAGTATGAATATGGCATTAAATCTGGTTTCTTCGATCAAATATGAAACCTGCCAAAATCCCGACCACCGCAATACCAATGGACTTTCTCTTATCACCCAACAACTCAAACCAAATCAAGATCCTCAGCAACTTAACAATCAAAACTCCGAAGAAAGACAGCACATTGACAGCCTCAGTACTTAACTAGAGGAGGCCTCCTAACATGATAAAAAAGGAGAAGAAAAAAAAAAAAACTTTGTAACTAGATTAGGTCCGTTCTGGACCCCACACTATCTTTTCAGAGACGAACCAGCCAACGGCTGAAAGTCTCTATAATAAAGAAATCAATCAATCATGCGGCCGATTCAAATGTACAGCGATCCTATCTGTCAAAACCATAGATTTTTTTTTACCTAGGTAAAAATAATTTACACGAATCAACTCATATAATTTGTACGCGTGTTCGTGGCTAGAATAAACATTTTCCGCGAACACGACGGCAGATGCCAGTTTTGTGTTTTTCATTGTAATTTGTATGGCCCTCCCCATGGACATGGAGGTTGACGGTACTGAAGCAAAGGGTTATGTTTAATTTCTTTATATTTGCAACGATGATGATTTCCTATAGTGACACATATCGCCTTCTTAATGCGGGGGCAACCCCGGCGTAGTGTTTAACATCCATACCTCTCATGCCAAAGTCACGAGTTCAAATCTCACCTCGGACAAGTCACGAATGACCCAAGAGTTTTAAAGTGACTATAAAAAAAAAACTTGATGGTTCAGTAAGCCTCAAACGTTTAATTCTTGGTTGTTAATAGAACTTCCTTGATGAAATCGGCAGCTGGCTGGCATGCCGCCATGTTATTGAAACCAACATCTGAAACGTCACAATTCCAGTGTGAACTGCAAAAATGGCGTGACTGAATTGTCTTATTTTTATCAAATGAAATTATTTTCCCTTTTATGCCATATAAATGGTTGACTTCGTGGAAGAAAATCAGAAAATAATATTTTATGAGTCCTTAGTTTATTTTTCACAAAATGTAAGCAAAAATATTAAGAATATCCATAATATCAGTCACGCCTTTTTTGAAATTCTGGCTTGAATCTTCTATTTGATTACAAATTATGAGCTGTCAGTGGGGCCCGCAATTCGCGGGTCCGCAGCGATGTTAGCTCTTTTCAAGGCAAGGCAAACAAGATAAGGATGCCAGCTAGCTGGAAATCGGCTGCTTCATGCAGACTGAACAATTCTGATTATAGTATCAGATTTGTTCTGTATATAGAGGAACTGGAAGGGCTTACTAGAAACTTTTCGCCAATAAAGTAATCTTCTTCTAGTAAATTTTACATAAAATTTTATTAAAATTTTATTTTATTTTTAGCATATTATTTTTGTTACAGTCAAAATACGATACAAAAGATTTATTATTACTTGCTCGTTTTTGCGTAAAATAATCAATAATATCTTTGAAACTTTTTTCAAGTTTTTGTGATCTGATAGATTTCCTAGTTTGGTTAGAAGTTTCGAAGCTAACGCATGTTCACAGGCCTAATAGAAAGATAGGTAGAAAAAGTGTACCATGAAGAATGGTTGCATGCAGGGTTGCTTCCACTCACTTGCTATTGATGAATCTACGTTACGGTCGGCCAGCAGATGGAAATGATGTGAAAATGATAATGACGTTTTGCTAACTGTCAAATCGTATGGAATATTTTTTAGTACATCATCACTTTTGTGGTTTTGGACTTCAAACCTAGGTGTCGCATGCACTGGTGCAGTTTCGCGTAGATTCATCAATAGAGAGTGATTTTCGGAGTTTTGAATTCGTTAGATGTTGTAATGGGGATTTGTGTTTGTTGAATACGGGAGGAGATTGGAGGGCGGATGTTTGACGCATAAACACCGACGAACCGACGTGCCAGCTCATAGAAGCTACATACAAATTCTTGCCCAAGACGCCATATTTAAAATACGTTAAACCCTACCGCCATCTACTCATTCGATCACGTTATATCGTGAGCAAAGACACGAACACACGTAAAATTTATATTGACTTGGTTTGCGTTTCACCTCGTTTGGCAGATCTGATCGCCCGTTTGACAGATCGAATCGCTCATTTGACAAATCGAATTGTGGACAAACGAAATGCTCTAGTGACATGTCGGTTCATCGGTGGCATAAAGCCTGTCAATTTCGCTTTCAGAGTTTCGCAGTCGGTGGTTTTATGATTCGTGAGGGCTCACGATTCGTAGAATCTTTGATTGTGGCTGCGAGTGGATTTGACGGGTTTGGTGTTTTTTTTTCAATCTTTATTTAAGAGATTTTTAGCCATAGGCTAGTTCATCTCTTACGGGTTTTGTGTGTCGGACGCTTGCCTTTTGGCTTCTTCTTGTGTCTAGCATGTGCAAAGTATCATAGTTTTTTTTTATTCTTTATTTGAGAAAAAAAAAAATCATTATAGCGTCTAATGATTTTCAGATTCCTGGTTGCGTGAAATACATTTGTGAGAATATCTTTTTGATATTTTAGTAGTCACGTTTTGTTTGTAGTTTATATTTTATTTATTTCATGTAATTATCGTAAATAATAGATAATTCATCCCTATATTCAATAATAAACTAACGAATGACTATAATTTGGATACCTAACAAGTGGACAGAATCACTAGAACAGGTTGCGGAGTGTTCGCCTTCGAAAATATCGAAAGACATTAAATTGGAGGCGGATTCTGGTACGGAATTACAGGCTGCTATTTTAAACAACTTATCGTCATAAAATTAAAAATTACATTTAGGTGTTAGCCAAAAAATGTGTATAGTACGTTAGATATGTTATGGTATGAAATTTTGCATAGTTTTTTGCTTGTTTGTTTTTTTTTTTTATTTATTTTTATTTACTTTTATTATTATTATTTTTTTTAGTTAATTATTTTTGAACGCAGTTAAAACTAGAAGGTGAGGAAGAAATATAATCTTTACTTCCTACCCTGGCGCGCAGGATGGACTGTGATTTTTCACTAAATACCTGGCTATATGACCCCCTTCTGTGCTTGGAAACGAAACATATTATAAGAGCTTTAGTCTGACCCCCGAGGCATCATGCAAATAACTTCTTAGGTTCATATTTTATAAGCACAACTTATGGTGCCCTAAAAAGATCCGTTCATAATTTATCCTGATTTGATACGTTTTGGAAGAACGACTAACTGTCGAGATTTACCTCAATACGGCTATACATTAAATCCAGAAATAACGTCTCCTAATTACATTTGTCGTGATTTTGATTATTTCAGCTGAGCGTGCGCTCGATACTATGAATTTCGATCTGATCAAAGGACGTCCAATTCGTATTATGTGGTCACAACGTGATCCATCGCTACGCAAGTCTGGAGTTGGCAACGTGTTCATCAAGAACTTGGACAAAAATATCGACAACAAGGCTATGTACGATACGTTCTCAGCTTTCGGCAATATCCTCAGCTGTAAGGTTGCTCAGGACGAGAAGGGAAATTCGAAAGGGTATGGATTTGTTCATTTCGAAACCGAAGAATCGGCAAACACATCTATCGAAAAGGTTAACGGTATGTTGCTCAATGCTAAGAAGGTTTATGTTGGCCGATTCATCCCACGCAAGGAGCGCGAGAAGGAGCTGGGAGAGAAGGCTAAGCTGTTCACCAATGTGTATGTGAAAAACTTCGGTGATGAGCTGAACGACGAGACCCTCAAGGAAATGTTCGAAAAATATGGAACAATTACCAGTCATCGCGTTATGATCAAGGACGGCAAAAGCCGTGGCTTCGGTTTCGTTGCCTTTGAAAATCCTGAGTCAGCTGAACATGCCGTCCAAGAGTTGAACGGAAAGGAACTCGGTGAAGGCAAAGTCCTATATGTTGGCCGAGCACAAAAGAAGAACGAACGTCAAATGGAGCTCAAACGTCGTTTCGAACAACTGAAAATGGAACGTTTGACTCGCTACCAAGGTGTTAACCTGTATGTGAAAAATCTGGATGATTCGATCGATGACGAACGTTTACGCAAGGAATTTTCTCCATTTGGTACCATCACTTCTGCCAAGGTGATGTTGGAAGAAGGTCGTTCTAAAGGATTCGGTTTCGTTTGTTTCTCTGCTGCCGAGGAAGCCACGAAAGCAGTCACTGAAATGAATGGTCGCATCGTTGGAAGCAAGCCGCTTTATGTTGCGCTTGCACAACGCAAGGAGGATCGTAAGGCTCACCTGGCATCGCAATACATGCAGCGTATGGCCAACATGCGTATGCAGCACATGGGACAAATCTTCCAACCGGGCGGTAACGGTGGATATTATGTACCAACGCTCCCACAACCGCAACGTTTCTTCTCGAAGCAGGTTAGTCAGATTCGTACTACTCCGGGATGGTTCCGTGCAAATGCGAACCAGAATGCTGTTGCTGCCAACGCTGCAGGAGGTGCATATCCTGCTATGGCTGCAGCTACCGCTGGTAATCAATATCGTCAAGCTACAAATGTACGCGCGAATCAACAACCAGCTCCAAATGCACAAGCCGCTCAAGCTGCGTCTGCCGCAGCTATGCGTAACTCGGCTCGACCAATCACTGGTCAACAGGCTGGTGGCAATATGCAAGCTCGCCCGGTTGCTCCACAGATGGCTGCTAATCAAGCCCGTGCTGCCAACTACAAGTACACACAAAACATGCGTAATCCTCCGGCTCAACCTGTGACTATGCCAGCTCAACCGGTTGCTCAGCAAGCTGTCCATGTCAAAGGTTAGGTTTCTAAGTTTGCTGATTTGCTTGTTTCCATAATGTTTTTTTTTTCTCTCCTCAGGACAAGAACCACTTACAGCCACCATGTTGGCTGCAGCGCAGCCAGCAGAACAAAAACAGATGTTGGGTGAGCGTCTGTTCCCATTGATCGAACCAATGTATCCATCGATTGCAGGTAAGATCACCGGAATGTTGCTCGAGATTGACAACTCGGAGCTCGTTCACATGCTGGAGCACAGTGAATCGCTGAAGGCTAAAGTTGACGAAGCCGTTGCAGTTCTGCACGCCCATCAGCAGAAAACTCAACCGCAGTAAAGCAATGGACTCGATTATTTAGCTGCGACCGTATATAATCTTTCAACATCATCGATAAAGGTCACATACAATATTCCTCTCATATAGGCAAATTTCGGAAATGATTCAGTTTTACTCTTCGACAATGAACACACATACTTAAAAACTCAGAAAAGGAGATTCATAGAGGTAATGAACTATTCATCAATTGATTTACGCGTTTTGATAGATAACTTTGAAAACGAAAATTGAACCTAAATTTGAACTTTCTTGCTAAATTCAGCTTACCACTGTCGATTCATTAAAATTAATTCACTTGAAATGATGCTAGAATAAAAAGATTATCTATACTTCTGTCGCACTAATATGAGAGTATACTATCTGCATAATTATTATCGGTAGACTATGCTTGGGAATACTTGCTAAAGTTGGAGTCCACTGTTATAATTTTGCTTCCTAATTCACATTTGATTTTTTTCGGTTTTGGTAAATTCAAACAAAATAAATAAAGTATAATAAAAATAAAAATACAAAAAAATTGAAAATATATATAAAATAATAAAAAGGAACGTAAGCATAAAAATAAATGTACGAAAAAAAAACAAAAAAAAAAGCAAAACAGTTGATTGCGTTCGGCAGTGCATTGCAGTGTTCAAGCTTTTGTAAGAAATTTCTTTCAAGGCATACACGTACAATCGCACTGTTAGAGCAATCCCTCAAGAAAATAAATACAAGAAATACCATTATCTCTGAACATAAAAATTGGAAAACACGTGTGTAAAGAAAGAGGATTGCAGACACAAAAAAATAAGAAAACATCCCACATATGATCACAACAGATGCGACAGTCTTAATGAGAAACAGTGATGAAGAAAAAGCCTCTGAAAATCACAAAAAAAAAACTGCAAAAATACAAGAAAAATCCGAACAAAAAATTAATGAACACCTAACCTACCAAGAGTGGTTTATGTAAACCACTAGAACTTAGTCTTGGAAGAAAAGCACATTTTTGTTTGCATAGTACCCGGATAAATATTTTGGAATGCGGGATTTATGTATTTTTAGACACTTGTGGCTGTCGAACTAGCCAGATCAAAACGATAAGAAAGTTGGCTTAAATTGACTCATAGCTTTGTTTTCTTATATTCTATGCCAGATGAGTAAGTATCTTTGACATAAGACGTAACACAAACTTCAACTAGATTCAGAAAATTCCAGCGATAGCGAAACACAGTATATGGCATGTAACATAAAGACAACATCTTTTCCTCGCTGAACGTATTACGTGATGTGTGATTCGATTCTTACTCGGTTGTGGCGTACCATAGAAACATCCATTTGACTATTTCCAAAAATGAGTCGTTTGTATTCAATGGTTACACTTATGTTAGTTTTATTTGCTCCTCGATGCGTCCCATAATGAAATCATTGATGTTTTTTTCTGTCGAGAAGATGACCGTATTCGATTGTGGTGTTTTACGTCTTCATAATTTTTTACCTTGTATCGTCAGAGAGTCATGGAGCGCTCTCAATTTTGGTCAAGCGATGTCATCCAATAAAATTAGCGCTCAAGAACTAAATTTACCCACTGATGATAATTGATAAGAGTTCACGATGACGTCATTTTCCCATTATAAAATAAATCAAGGAAAATTTTGTCTGAACATCGGTCGACAGTTTCCCCTCTCTTTGAAAATGTTATGTATATGCATATTAGATGGAGCAATATATTCTTCAAACATATGTTCATTATCCTGTAGAATAATCCTCCCTTACGGTATAGGAAAACTCTTCATTGATTAATAAATAATATTGATACACAATTCAGATCAACATCATGCTGAGGAAAAAATTATTTGAAAGAAATTATTTACAATACAATTACTTCGTGACTATTGGAATACAACAAAAGAAAATAATTGATTCATGATTTATGACTTACATTATGGTATAACGTAGGAGTCTAGAATATTTGGTTCATATTGGTATTGATTTGACAAATTTGCATCGTATATGAGTAAATGAGAAATTATATATTATTGAAGGAACATATTGTAGTGTATTCATACAAAGTAGCATAAATTATTGTATGAGCTTTCTTAAGTTTTCAGTTTCAACGTTTTGCGAAATTTCAATAAAATTTTCACTTCCGTATAGTGTAGAGTTGTTATTTAATTCCGAAACATAAATTTTGTAAATGTCACACCCTGCAAAAAATGGTGTGTCTACCATTGACCTCTTTGTCAAGCAGTTTTGACGTGACTTTCTACCAGCGATTTCACAAAACTGGACCAAATAATTTATCTTTTTTTATGAAACGCGCAAATGTTGGCTACTTCTCTCGAGGTTCTAGAAGAAAAAATCTCAAAATAATGTTTTATTTTAAAGTTCGATTGGTAGTAAACGTCATTTTAAGTGCTCGAATAAAATGGTTAATTGAGAGGAAGTCCACCCACATGCTTTGTGGACAGTTCCCGTTCACATTTTACGCACTTTTACGTGTAACGTAAATGGCGGCACGTAGTCTGACCCCACGTTAGCTACCCCACTTCATGATTATTACCTGTCTCGTACCTGCCGCCTATCGCAATTCGGTCCCATTTGCGTTTTTGTCAAAACTGGAGTTTGTGTTATGGGACGGACTTGCCATGAGCGGCAGCATACTGCCGCTATGCACATAACTGTCCCTTGTAGATAGGAAACTCACAGGACATGGGACTGTTATGCGAATAGCGGTAGTATAGGCTGTGTTTAATGAGAGGTCGAAACAGATCGCAACAACTTGGGATCTCTTTTTTGGCGTTCATTCAACCGATCGAACCTACTTCAAGCTACTTGTGCTAGTTTTTTTTTTTTTTTTTTTTTTTTAATTATAGTCATTTTAACACTCTTGGGTTATTCGTGACTTGTCCGGGGGTGAGATTTGAACTCGTGACTTTGGCGTGAGAGGTATGGATGTTGACCACTACGCCGGCGTCGCCCCCTCCTAAGATATTAAAGAATCTGTAGTATTACACGTATACGTCCCTAACTCAAGTAGCTGCTACTCGTCGTGATTTTAAATTAGCTATGCACGATGTTGTGTTCAGAGTACAGAGTTCTAATATGTTATAATAATTATCGACAAGAAAAATGTTGGTTGGTTTTCTTTATTAGGGAGGTTTTCAGCCTGGACCTGGTTCGTCTCCGATAAGAATTAATTCATCAAGGTATACATTGTTATAGCTCCTAAGTTTGAACATACACAGCGACTATGTCATATTGTATTGCTGTCTATTTTTCTCTCGCGGAAATATTATTCAATTATAAAAACTGGAAACTCCAGTTTTCATGATAACTGAGTAATACTTCCGTGAGAGAAAAAGAGAGCACTGCCAGGTAGCATAAAGCCCGGAAGGTCGAATGTCATACCAATCGACTCAGCTCGGTCAGATCAGAAAACCTAAGTACGTTAGGGGTTTTTTCACCTCCGCTTAAATTTTATAGTTAAACCTGGTCTAAAACTTATCCGGATGTCGTCTTAAAATATTTTGTATAAATTTGATGAAATCGTCTACTACTTGCAGACTTCATAAGTGCCAAGTACTCAACATCACTGAAGAATCCATCTTTTATCTACGAGTTATATACTAATCAATAGGTATTAAACAGCACCAGGTATCCACTGCCATGTCATTCATTGGCAGGTATCCACTGCCATGGTTAGGTAAATTGTGACATGAAAAATGTTGGTACTTGGCACTGATGAAGTCTGCAAGTAGTAGACGAAATACGCGTATCTGTTAAAAGATAAGCAAATTATAACGGAATTAAAAGGAAAAAACCAACACACTCAAAGCTCGGCAGAAGATAATGTTAGCTTGCGCCTGAAACAACACACTCAATTGGAAATTCATTTGCAGTCGGGTTATTCGCGAAAGAGAAAATTGATGAAGAGAATCGATCAACAATGGTAGGCCCTTTTCTCGTGTTGCGCGAGATTTGTCACGAAAATTAATCGCAGCTGGCAGGCACGTTTTAGTTCCAGCACTTTTGGAGTCCTGGCGATGCATTTAAGTCCTAATTTTTTTTTTTTTTTAAATTCTTTATTTAAGAGATTTTTAGCCTTAGGCTAGTTCATCTCTAGCATTTAAGTCCTGATATTGAACGGATTTTGCAATCATGGTTCCTTTGTACCTCTATAATCCTGAGAGGGTGGGATGGGCCTAGGAAACAAATTCGGTAGCAGGGTTTTGTATGTCAATTATCTATCAACCCTTGCCGAAAGGTAGCGTTTCATATGAGTTTTCTTTTCGATTCCATACGTGCAAAATAATAATTGAGTGTATCGCAATATTTTGCACATTTCTTGGTGCCATTAATTAACCAACAAACATCAATTAATCAATAGATCAATAAATAATTCCAAAAACTAGTTGAATTTGAGAAGCACACGAGAAATAAAGGTGATTGAAACACTATCGCCATCTGTTGAATGCATTATCATGGGTAGCACGCTCAACAGATGGCGATAGTGGCATATGCCTATGAGCGAAAAAGGTGGCGATTTTCAGAGTTGGTTGGAAATGCTAACATGAAGCTTTATGTGATAATTTATTAGCTAGAGAATGATCTTTAGAAGAGAGTAGGTGGATAGTTCCGTTAGAGTACGGAGTGGCGATTTTACCAACCAAGAAAACTTTAAATTGACCATTAATTGCTTATTCAATAAAAAGTATCCAAGAGGTATGTCTGGTTATCTGTGCTATTAGGTTTGGGTAAGTTACTGATCTTAGCGTGTATACCCTGAATTTCGAGTTGTCTCTCGGGAGCGTGTTTCTGTTTTGATTCGTCGTGTTGTGCTCGCGTTTGTTGTGACTTCGTGTACTTCGTTAAATATTTTTTCATCATCATCCTCTGCCTCTCAGTTCAGCCTCACATCCACATCGTTGCATTCCCATTTCCCATTCCCAATCAGTGTTTCGCTTTCGTTTTGTGCTGACACGCAGACAGTACAACGTCAACGTGTGCTCTGGTGAAATAAAAAAATTGTTAAACTGCATATTTCCGAAGAACAAAATCTCACTTTTTGTTTTACGCTGCATAGATTTAGTTGTACACTTAAGCAATATTATCTTTAAGTTGTGGTTCTTATTAAAAAGGTAAGTTCCGATGCTTGTAGGAATGAATACAAACGGGAAATCGTAACCTTTTTTATGATGGGTACAAGAAAAAGTCCTCACTTGTCCAGAAAGACAGAGCAGGAGGGTATGCTACAAAAAAAAATCGTAGCGAGAAAGTGATGGAAGTAAAAGCAACAAGCGATATGTGGAGCAATCAAAAGACAATCAAAATTCTTTTACATAACCTCTCACTCTGATTTTCTCGGTTTTCTTCAGTTCTCCTTTATAGAAATTATTTAATTCAATGTCTTGGTTGATCACATCACAACAAAATCATATTAAATATGCATTCTATTATTGCGTGATCAGTCCCATGTTAACTTTCTTGCAAGTAAAGTGCTTCGCTTAATCAAACTAGTAAATTTCCGTTTTGTACTTGGCAACAATGTTCCTTCTCATTTTGATGCACACAGTGAGTGATTGAAATAGCAACACTTTCTTATAACCCCACTGCAATCTGGTTGACAATCAGGTTGGGTTGATGCTCGATTGTATCGTTTGTGTAATAATTTATTCTCGTGTAACTTTTCAAAAGTAAACAAATCGAGTTAATCGATACAAACTATTCTCGCGTCACTTTTCAAATAGACCAATGTAACAAATGTAAACAAATCGAGCTAAACGATACAAACTATTGCTCTTCTATTATTGTATGTGATTCAAAAACATCCATCCAAATTTACTTTCATTTATTTAAGATAATCATAGGTCAAAAATTGTCCAATGTACAGTTTAAAATGATGGGTACATGATTGTTACTTCGGTCATTCGGACTGTCTAACATGATTGGTGCTCATTTTCTAAAGGTGGGGCCAACCTGAAGTTAGGTACTCTACTCTGAAATCTGTGAAAGGGAATCTAGTATCATGTAGACAAAACGTCCAATGTAACACTCATTGATTATGTCATTGAGAAAAATCGTCCAATGTAACATGCCCGATGTACAACTTGACTTCTCAAATGTCCTATGTGGTTTTTTCTATATTATAGCATGAAATTCAAAGTAAAATTGTGATTTTACAGTTTCTTATTAATTTTCAACGTTATTATTCACTGACTACATTAAAAATGGTATTAAAAAATGTATTGTTTCTAAACAGTTAAAATAATAACCTGTCGAACTTCAACTTCGATTTTCTCAAAATGGTGGATATGTTACATTGGTCTATTTGAAAAGTGACGCGAGTATAGCTCTTCTAACTTGTATGCAGAGCTGCCAGGTGGTTTTATAAAAAATCTGTATCCACTCTATTAAAAAATCTGTATTTTCTGTATTGACGATTTTTTTTTAATTAATCATGTTTTGCTGTTTTACAAATACAGTGCATACAAAATAACCATAAAAAGTGCTTAACCACCTATTCGGGCTATCGTACTAACCATACGGGATATAATTGCGCCATTTGTGATATCGTCCGCACTTATTTATAAGAGTGATATGAAGCCGTTTGAAAATGTATGGAGATTTTAGTTTCTATTCATTATCTTCCTGATAAGCAGTTTAAAATGCAAAAAAGTGCACGAGTTCATTACTATTTGATATTTTTAATATAGATGAATACAATTAATTACATCATTTGTGTGGTAGTTACACCGAAAAGTCGAGAGATGTCGCCCCGCCAGTGCTGGTAAAATCATTTTTGCAGTATGGAGAATATCAGAAAATCCGCAATTTCTTACGAAATACATTTTCAATGCAAGTAAAATGTTTACGAGTACTTGTATTTGTACCATTTTAATGTGCTCGGGCACTTTTCTTGTATTTAACATACATGCTTATATTGGAAATATTCAATTAATACTGTAAATCCCCATACAATCTCAAATCGTTAACTACCAGCTCCATATGCATCCGAAAGCGGTTGGTCCTCTGGTTGTGAATGCTGTCAAAAACACCATAACATGATTAATTGTCGATGGAAATTTGATAGGTTCCCGAGCAGAGGGTGAGAACAAAATGAAAATGAAGAATTATGTTGTTTTCATTATTCCTGATAACTCAAATTGATTTCATTTTGATGGAGTTGATGGCTAACAGAACAAAAATGAGAGCTAAAAGATATGCGAAGAATATCAAAATTATAACATATATTGATATAAGTGAGAACTGCTTGATAACTTATTTTGATATAGATTTTTTTTTCTCAAGCATTTTATAAAAATCTGTATAAATCTGTATTGTAATTTAAAAATCTGTGATAAATCTGTATTCTGTATCGGGTCTGTATTAAGATTAAAAAATCTGTATAATACAGATAAATCTGTATAAATGGCAGCGCTGCTTGTATGTGACACAAAAACACCCTGGATGGGTCTACTCTACTTTCATTTATTTAAGATAATCATAGTTCAAAAATTGTCCGATGCACAGTTTGCAATGATGGGTACGTGATTGTTACTTCGGACATTTAGCTGCCTTATCTCCCTAATAAAGAATTAAATAAAAAATTGATCCGCCTGCCTAACATGATTGTTCTATAACATACCCCAGGAAAGATGATGAAATTAGTAATTTTCACTTTTCTTTTTTTAAGTATTGATAATACACTATGTTTAACGGCGCCGGTGGTGTAGTGGTAAGCGTGATTACCTCTCACCCCAGTAGGCCTGGGTTCAATCCCAGTCGGCGCCGCCGGGATGTTCTGAGGCATAACATCTCTGATCACGCCTTCCTTCGGATGGAAAGTAAAGCCGTTGGTCCCCGGTTCATGAGTTGATGGGTCGATAGGTAGGGTTCAGGTGTGGGAGCTGCCTTCCTGGCACGTCGGTAGCATTGGTGCTCAGCACGGAAAACAAGATCGACGAAAAAAACAAACCAAAGGAAAAAAAAAAAATACACTATGTTTACTTTTATGAAACTATGTATTTACAGGGCTGTTGCAACAGGCGTGGATTTCGCGATTTTCGCGGATTTGTCGCGGATTTGATCTTTCAGTCGCGAAAATCGCGGAATCATTAAATGATGTCGCGGAAATCGCGAAGGGACAGATGTGCTGTCACAAAAATTGTGGAATTTATTATAACGTTTCCGTCCCGGATTACTTTGCTGTGATCAATTTTGTTGTTCACTTGACTCTCAATTTTGACCGGTTCAAACCAAACACACTGCAAATAATCTAGAAATGATCTCAATTCCATAAGTCACACCGGAAATTCCCTGGGGTCTGTCCAATGTGTGACATTCTCATGTGTTTTTTTTTTATTTCCAATATGAACATATTGCCGTGTATACCGGATATTCTAGGCTCTCCAAATCGTCCTGGAGTTCAGTTAATTTTTTTCTACCATATCAACTAAGACTGCAATAATGTCTGTAGTATCGAAATACACTGGAGTCGCTTTTTACGCGGTTTTTTTTTACGCGGATTCCGGAATTTGCGCGGTTTTTTTTTACGCGGATTTTGGTTTTTTTTTACGCGGATTTCAGAATTTACGCGGTATATCGCTTTTTACGCGGTTTTTTCTTACACGGTCTTTTTTTACTCGGTTTTTTTTTACGCGGATTTCGGAATTTACGCGGTTTTTTTTTACGCGGATTCCGGAATTTACGCGGTTTTTTTTACGCGGTTTTTTTTTACGCGGGACGTATCACCCGCGTAAAAAGCGACTCCAGTGTATGTCCAAACAGATTCAAAGTGTCTATGTGGATTGTGCCAGACCTATTTCTACGTATACAAGATGTTATAGGTTCTGAAATCATTCTGGAGATCAGATTATTTTTCTACTAGATCACTCAAGACTAATTCAATATCTGTAGTATCGAAATATGCCCAAACAATTATTTTTATTTGCAGTGTCTATTTGGATCATTCCAACCTATTTCCGTGTATGCCAAATGTTCTAGGATTTCCAAATCGATATTTCGATACTACAGATATTATCCTAGTCTTTGTTGATCTAGTAAAACAAATCATCTGAACTGCAGGACGATTTGGAGAACCTAGATCATCTGGTATACGTGGAAATAAATCATACATTATCCATATAAAAACTGTGTTAAAAATATTTCGTTACTAAAGACATTGTCCCAATCTCGGTTGATCTTTTTTTTTTAATCTTTTTTTTTTTTTTTTTATTAATTTATTTGATAAGGCTCAACCGAATTAACTTTACAGAGCCGAGGATTCTTGGTCACTATACAATACATCTTAAAACTATAGTCAAAAGGTACAACACAATAAACACTTTATCTTCCGCTATCCAAAAAGCATCCTCCATCAGAACTGGAGCCGCTTCCAGTAGTTTCATTGTATGGCAAATTGTTGTATGCCAACGAGGGTCAGAGCGCGTCCATTGCAGCAATGGACACAAAACGTGGTCAGCACTCACACACTCATCACGATACGGTTGCTTTCCAAAGTCGACGACGCATCGACCGAAAGAACTGCTGATGAAGAACAATGAGGAGGACCACACAATGGTTGCTGTCGAGAAAACAGACGATCGCGTAGCACACATCGAGAGTGGCCTGCTTTTGTCGACAGCCGAGTGAACACTGATTTTTTAATCTTTATTTAAGAGATTTTTAGCCACTCTAATAGATCAAATTATCTGAACTCCAGGACGATTTGAAGAACCTTGAACATCTGGATTACTCGGAAATAGATCATGCACGATCCACACTTTGAATCTGATTGGACATTTTTCGATACTACAGACATTATTGCAGTCTTTGTTGATCTAGTAGAACAAATCAACTGATGTCCTGGACGATTTGAAAAACCTACAATTTCCGGTATATACATATTAATAAGTTGCCCATGATCCACAAAGTCACGTATATACGATTCGGTTATGATTTGACAACGAAAAGTGCTAGGTTCAATAAAAAATATGAAAATGTCTCACCATTGGACAGACCCCAATGATAATCCGTGTAAATACAAAACCACGACGTGATCAACAAGTGTGACCTATGAGACTCTGGAATTTCTCGATTATGTGCAGGGTGTTTGGTTTGAATCGGTAAAAAATTGAGAAAACTAGAGCCAAATTAGTTACAACATTTAGGACAGCAAAATAGCATTTTTTTTAAATAATGTTTCATCAAATCTAGGCCGGAATTATTCAATATTGCAGGAATCTCATAATGTAAAGGTGTTTTATTATGTTCACTAATTCCTCAGAATTTATACTATACATAAATAAGTGAAGATGATAGGGGAAATGGCTCTATGTTGGCCTATGGATCTAAGATTTGGCCCATCGCTAAAAATCTGCTATTTATCAATTTTATCTAGATGAACGCGTCATTGGGATGGTACTAATTGATATTTTTGGTCGCTATTGAAATTTTAGTCGATTGCTGAATTTATGTATGGGCCAAAATTAGGGGCATTTAGGCCGACATTCCATCCATTTTCCCTACATCGTTCGGGATGTTTGGATGTAGCCACATCGAACAATAGCACCGCTCCAGTAGCTCCACCATCTTCTTCTTCTTATTCGCATTTCAAGCTTATTGCTTAGTGCATATTAGCTTATTGCGTGCTCTCAACTTAGTGTTCTAAATGCACTTCCACAGTTATTAATTGAGAGCTTTCGATGCCAATACCAATTGCATGAATTTGTATATTGTGTGGCAAGCACAATGATACTTTATGCCCAGGGAAGACGAGAAAAAGATTCCCCCCCCCCCCCCCCCCCCGACCGGACCGGGAATCGAACCCGCCGCCTCCGGCTTGGTAATACCGTGCCCAGGCATGGAAAATCATTTACATTCATTTCATGCAATCATTTACATTCATTTGCCTCTAACTTTTTTCGTCAACAGCAATCTGCAAAATGATGTATAGAGCTTTAGTAGGTTTTGTTATTAGCTACAACTTTTGCCCATGACTCAAATCTGTATCTCTTATGCATCACGAATTAGAGCGGGCAGAACTTGTTACTGTTTTTCAGTGGATGTAAAATACATTCACTGAAAAACAGTAGTGGCTTCTGTTCGCTCTGGTTCGTCATACATAAGAGATAAGGATTTGAGTTGCTGTAGCTAATTTGTAGCTAATAACAAAAGCTCCATACATTCTGTTGATGAAAAAAGTTAGGGGCAAATGAATGTAAATGAATGCACGAAATGAATGCAAATGATTTTCCATGCCTGACCGTGCCTTTACTGACTAGGCTATGAGGCCCCTTGACAGCAGCTCCACCAACCGAGGGGGTATTCAGTCTCGATGATTTCCCGTCGATGGATATCGAACAAAACCAGCCAACGACATCGGGTTAATCATCTCCTGCTTTCACCGGGTTCTCAGCAGAAGAACAACAGCGAAACACCGACAATAAAACCGAGGATCATCACACTTCAAACGTTGAAAGCAACGACGAAAACTCTAGCACCAGCTCATCAAACGCAACAAAGGATTTCATTGAAAATAGCAACAAAGGATTTCATTGAAAATACCAACAAACGCCGGCTGTCGAAACACAGGGAGAACGAAAAAAAGAAAGTACGTGCTGATCAGTGCACCCAGAAGACTGGTCAGCAAACAGATCGTTTAGATGAAAATAATGAAACTTATCAAATAGGGGATAATACGTTTTATTTGAAAAATAAAAGCGGGAAGGGATCTAATTGTTAATAATGGTCATCGCCTCAAGCAATGTCTAATAGGCAAGAGGGAAATAAACGCAATAAAAAAAAATAGTGAATTTGTTTGTAGGTCGGTGATAAACTAGCCAGTTGGCTGAAAATCTTCATAATAAAGTTTAAACATATTGTTTTTTTTTGTAGTATGTAGGATAGTATACTTTTTGTAGGATGATTATCTTTTATTATATGCTAAGCTGGTGTGGAGGAATAAATATGGACAGAATATCATTTCGCGTTTTTATAGCTCTATGTCGCGGATTTGTGGAAAGCTTATAACAGAAAATGAAACCATTGCTATATTTTATGTTTCAACTCTGAATTCACCTTTTATTCAATTGGTCACACCAACTATTAAACATTTGCCGGTAAAATGATCTCAGCTAAAATAATAAAAGATTTACCATTATTCAGCATTATTTTCACGTAGATTATTTATTACTCATATATTTCATGATATTCCAACTTGTTAGTTATGCATGAATGATCCTCATATGAAATCCACAAATCAGAAGTATAGGTTCATATTATAACATTTACAAGACTTTTCTTCCACATACCTGTCCATTTTACCCTATCACGACCCTATCTTAAGACGTGGATTTATTGCTAATGAGAGGGGGGCGACCCCGGCGTAGTGGTTAGCATCCATACCTCTCACTCCAAAGTCACGAGTTCAAATCTCACCCCCGGACAAGTCACGAATGACCCAAGAGCGTTAAAGTGACTATAATTAAAAAAAAAAAAATGCCGGTTCGCACATTTCTGATTGATATTGTGAATAATAATAATACTTATTAAGTAAATGGGGCCTCAGATAGCCTAGTCGGTAAAGGCACGGTATTACCGGCGTGTTCGATTCCCTGTCCGACCGAGGTAATGATCTTTCGGGTAGGACATTTTCTCGATTTCCCTGGGCATTGCGTATCATTGTGCTTGAAACAATATAAAAATTCATGCATTTGTTGGCATAGAAAGCTCTCAATTAATAACTGTGGAAGTGCACCTAGAACACTTAGTTGAGAGCTGGCCGGCATAATGTTCGCTGCAGAAGCTCTTTCGTCTAGCCTAAAAGAAGAAGTAAATGTTATCAAATATCATCAATTTTTTAAATATATTTCATTGCAGGAAAATTAATCATATGCCTTTAAGTTCTAATAAAAGTTCATGGATTATTCATCCATCTTACTGGGTCCTGCTTGGTAATAGTTGAGTTTGAAATAATAATTAGTATTTCATATTACACTCTTTCTACCATACCCCTAAGAGACGAACCAGTCCACGACTGAAAGTCTCATTAATAAAGTTAACCTAACCTAACCTTCTACCATACCCTGAACTTCTGAAGCTGCTGGGCTCCAATAACTTAAAACATTAAAACTACAATGATTGTATTTGTGAATGCTGTGGAGTTGTGACTCTGGAAAACAGTGGATAATCACCCATATTCTTGTTTTCGTTCGAACCGTATTTTCCATACAAAAAACTTTTTTTTGTATGGAAAATACGGTTCGAACGAAAACGAGAACATAGGCAAATATCTGTATAAAAACATAGATTATCCGTATATATACTACTCGTATGGTTGTTTCAAATAGTTTCTTTTTCCTAAACATCAAGAGTTTGAAAATCCTGACTTAAAAGTTATGGTTCCAAAGAAAATTTTGAAGATATTAGATTTAGACAATAAATTGTTTGAGAATCTACTCTGATAAAATTTCGAAGATTGTTTTTATGTGTCCCACACATGAATTTTTGCAATGTGATCAACAAATAATATCTATGTGTCGGGCACATACTTAATATGTGTACACATAAAAGCCATGTGTAACCACAAATACTATTCATTTGACTCATACATTTCATATGTGCTTCTATGTGAATTCTGTTTATGTAAAAATCATGTGGAATTTTACATGGAAATTCGCTATTAAAAATGTGTGGAATTCTATTAGTGTGCATCTGCAGATACCTATTAAGTAGTGGTGGGCTCTAAAATCGGTCCTATAAAGCATTATGTTTTCTAATATTAATAATTTGAGATTGAGGCAAACAGTTATTCATCATATGTTTGGTTATATTATCCAGTGGTAAAATTTTATTGATTTAAGTTTTTAATTTTATGTTCATAAACTCTTAATGTGATTTAGCGGCTAAATCGCTAATCCGCTAGCCGTTAAAATACATTTCAGGTTAATTATCTCAAAACCAAAACATGTTAATCTGAAATTATAAACGTTAGAAAAATTAATGATGGGGAAATGAATGTTATGTCAGCCTAAATGCTCCTAATTTGGGCCCATGCATAAATTTTCAATAGCGACTTAAAATATCCATTACTACCGTCCCAATGACGCGTGCATTTAGATAAAATTGATAAATAGCAGATGTTTAGCTATAGGCCCAATCTAAAATCCATAGGACAACATTAGAGCCATTTCCCCTACATCCGAAAGTATGATTTTGTGCCTAACTGTGTTATTAAGAATGTTAAACAGCTTGGAACAAATTGAAAGATCCAAAGTCAACTTTAAAAAAATCTGTTCCACTTTAGGAACACATTTATTTAAACATCCCAGACTTGGGGATATGTTCATGATCTGGGACATTTCAGATGCACATTAAAATTTTCGTAATTCTATGACTCAACATTATTACAATTACTCACAGACTTTGCAAAAACTCTCATTGCCAAGTACTATTTAGACTAAAAGGGTAAAATCTTAAACCTGGTTTAATGTGTAAGCGGAGGTGAGAAGAAATAGGCCCTAAGGCTTAGGCCATTATTACCTATAATAGTTTTGACACAGACAAACAGGCATAACACTGGCAATTTGTTCATCGAACACGCATTTAACGGTCAATTTAAATGTTTTTAGTTGGTAATACCGCCACCTGTGGCGCGCATAGTCAATAACCCTTGCGTTTGACGTTTACACACTACCGCCATCTGTTCAGCGTACTACCCATCACAGTATACTCAACAGATGGCGGTAGTGTTTTAGCAACGATTTTTTAAATTGAAAAGTATTCAATGTGTTATGTCTGTTTGTCTGTGGTTTTGAGGTTGTCTTTAGATTTTTTTTAAATATACACTGAAGTCGCTTTTTACGCGGGAATACGAGCAGCGTAAAAAAGGGTAAAAACCAGCTGTGGATTCAAAATACAGATGGATTTCAATTTGAAAAAGAAAACTAAACATTTTAAATATATTTTTTTAATTATGCTACACACTTAGATTTTTTGCCGAGATTGGCACCACCGAGCAGACCTGACATTTATTTTTACTGAGATCTCAGCAAAATTTATGTTTGTTAGCCGATATCTCGGCAAAATTTCCATTTGTTAACCAAATCTCGGCAAATTTTTCACTGACATCCAGCAAAATAGATTGCCGAGCTGCTCGGTGGTGCCTATCTCGACAAAAAAATCTATGTGTGTACTTTTGATGAAATTACATGCTGGAATGTTTGTAAATAATATTATGTCGTTCTAGGGTTCTAGCTCCAGACGATTTTTTTTTGCATGGTTTCGATGTTAGCATCTTTCCGTAAATAATATAAAATAGAATTTTTTCAATAGTTTTTCACATGGAATCATTTAGGGAGTATTGATTCTTATTGGCAACATAGATTTCTGTAACAACCCTGTACACGTTATAAGACTAATGACAGTCTTCAGTCATTTTTTTTGGTTATAGATTAATTTTATACTGCGTAGGTAGAAAGGCTTATGTTATCTTCAACATATGTGTTAAATATTGAAGTAATATGTTTCCCGGGCAGTAAAGTTAGTTTTTTTTCCATTGCTTTATTATTTAGATATTTATCCAGATCTCCGTTTTACAGATTTAGCTAACCTTTATTGGGTTTCGTGGCAGTGACTTCATACTGAGCTGCAAAACGCAATGGCCAACGTTGCTAAGAAAGAACTCTCAGAGGAGGCTGAAGCTGCTATTTCAGTGCTTCGAGCTTTAGTTTCCTCCAAAAAAGGAGCGTCTACCGTGCAGAGCATATTGAATGATTATCGTGAACTGGAAGGTGGGCCGCTCATGTACAGGAAATTTGGTTTCGCCAATGCCGACGATTTCCTTAAATCAACTGGGGAATTCATCGTGCAGAACAGGATGGGCGAGGTAAGTTAGAAATTTATTAAGCTAAGTCGCGTTTCTCTTATTCTTTCGCAAATTTCATTTTAGACCGTTGTATTCGTCAAACCTAGCAAGGAATCAGCACATATTCTCAAAATGGTTGCAGCACAGAAGGGTACGAAAACTAGAAAGTCAGGATTTTCAATTCTGCGGCAGCCACAGAAACGAACGGGAGGAAATAATTGGAACCCGAGTGCATATAACAAAATGTATTCCCAAATGCCGAACAAGAGAAGATATCTCCCACAATCTCAAACCCAGTACCAACAGCGATACAACAATACAAACAATCCTTTGAAGCCGTTCTTTCAGAATTCTGCTACAAACTGGTCGAATAACATTCGTTACAATATCCCACATAACAACAGCAACGGTAATCCGCTTAGGCCTCTAATGTCACTCAAAATTGTGCCACCGTCAACACAAAATAACAAGTTCCACAATGCTCAACTAAATCAGACCAGTCAACGGTACAGCCGAATCGAGCCAAATAATAATAACTCCACTGCCAAAAACTTTAACAAGAACACGCAAAGCCCTACTAAACCGAACCAAGCGACGCTTCTTTCAAATGATCTGCGACACAAACTCAACGAACGAGGTCCTCAGCAGTATCAGAGACAGTCTTCTGCATTGGAATTACAAAATCGACTTAATCAACAAGAGCCGGTTCGGTTGACAGAGCATGGAAATGATTCGAACAGCTTTACTCCAATGAAATCTTCAGTTAAAGATGCTACTCAGAAAGTGATGTCTGATGTCATCGTTAGTAATCAGATTCATCCGACACACATGGCACCTGCTGTACAGTCAACAGAGGAAAATCGGAGCGTAAATTCCAGACTACAAGTGACGAAGGATGTAACACCTACATCGCCTCCTACTCCAGAAATGACCAAGGTTTATCCTGTATATGATGTTACGATGCGTGTTGATATTCATCCGAACAGTATACCATCTACGCCAACTTCCGTGGTATCTACAATAACTGCTCCCAAAACAGTGCAAGATCGACTCAAGATACACCAGCAAGTTGATAGCTCAGATTTGGAAAAAGCGGCTAGAGTAGTTGCTCCGCTTTCACCTGCACTTAAACCAGCTGATTTGGACTCCAAGGTTAGTGCTGATAACTCCAAAAGTATCACATCTTTTCTTGTCATGTTTGTATTATTTCACCCTAATAGTCCCCGACGCCTGTTCCATTAACACCACCTGCTGCAACGAATCCAAATCGTCCGAAAGAACCTTTTAACTGGAATCAACCGTTGGCGACACCGGTAGAGATGTTGTATAAATATGCAAAGTACAACGATCTTCCTCGACCCATGTACACGTACTTCAAATTGAGCAACATGCGTATACAATGCCGCGTAATGGTATTTATTTACTCTGTTATTTAACACAGCGGAAGTGGAACACAGCGGAAGCGGAACGGCTGCGGCAGCGGAAAAGCCTAACGGATTGAAAACTAGTTAGAATCAAATCGACTTCGATTAGGCATCTTCGTGTCATTTGTGACAACTGTCAAACTCTCCGTTTCCGTTCCGCTTCCGCCCACATTGCGTTTGGGTCTTTAATGTGCTGATATCAGTTTTGTTATTGACATTAACGCCGTTAACGTCTGGGCCAACTTTAATAGGACTTTGCATTGCAGACGTTACTTCGACGCAGTAACGTCATGGACAACCCTGTCTGATAGGTCTGATATGCGGTTTTTAACATAAATCTTGACATGTGACTATTTGATATATCAAGTTACGCGATGATAACTATAAACAGGGTTGACATGTTATAACGTAGCTTTTTGGGCAAGGATATCCCTTTTCCTGTATTCCATTGAAACGGATTTTCCTCACATTTTTTTAAATGTTAAATCCGTTTGGAAATAAAAGCGCGTTAATTAATTAGGTACATACCGACATACCGACATACCTTTTTTTAAATTCTTTATTTAAGAGATTTTTAGCCGAAGGCTAGTTCATCTCTACCGACATACCTATCTTCTTTGCATTTTAAGCTTATTGCTTATCGCATGTTAGTTAATTGCGTGCTCTCAAACTTAGTGTTTTAAATCATGCCGGTATTACCCGAGCTGTTAATATGAAGACGGGAAACATATTTTGGGAAACCAGGAAAAAAAAACGGGAGAAAACCGGGTGTTTAATTTCGTAGATTGAGTAGCAACCCTGCGTCAAGGCAACTGTTCTGTGAAGTAGGTGAAGTACGAATCAACAAAATGTTATTGTGCAAATTGCAATGAAAACCATAAATCTATGTTTTGTAAATGCTAAGCTCGCAAACGGGTTTTATAATTTCATATTAAACGACACGTTGGAAACTAAACGTTTCCAATCAAATACAAAATCTTCATTTATACCTACTGGTTATAGCGATAAAGCTTAAACTGACAAGATACAGAGAAAAATAGTCGATATATGTTGGTAAACCTAGTAAATGTATTTTTTAAGATACTTTTTTATGACTGGCTGTAAAGCGTTACAAAATAGGAAAGACATAGGTAGATATTTTTTTAAACGAACAAAAGGGACGGAAACGAGGATATGGGTGATTGTATGGAACGTATAATTTATTTTGATACATCTTATGTAAAGTAGAATAGCATTCTGAACCATGTTTTGTGTTTTGTGTGTGTGTAGTCAATAATTATTTGGGTTTATAGGAAGAAAGCCAGTTTTGTGTTGGTGGATCAAGTGATATTACAGAATGCGCAAAAAAAAATGCGAATATCTGCATACATTTTGTATGAAAAAGGTTGCATTTTTTTATGGCGCATACTGTAGATCTCTACTATAATTTTGCAGAACTAAAGCTATTTTGTAATTGTCACTAGGTGAACGGTTCAACATACTCTACATATCCGGAAGATATCGCCAACGAGTTCGAGGGTCAATTTACCGCAGCCCAAATTGCTATCGAGAATATCAAACGTGATGAAGAGCGAAATAATTATTCCGTTTGTCTCGATTCGGATTACGAAATCGCTACAAAAATCCACGAGCTGTTGCTTCAGTATCCTCACGGAATGTTCACCAAAAATATTCCCGAAGCTTTCAGGAAAGCACATCAAGTGTTGCTACCGGATCACTGGGAATTCATCATTATGTCACACACTCATATGTTCTCCAAGGAGGAAACAATCGTGTTTGCCAATGTTTGCGAAGAAAATGGTTCCAATAATTCTTCGCCTTCGATCACTTCGGAAGCAAAAAGCATGGCTGCTAATGTGCTCCAACTTCCGTGGAGCGAGCAGTACTGGAATCTATACATTACTAATCCGGTTTCAACAGTGGAAATATGGGCGCGACTTGTTGGTCCTCAATTTAGTGACCGAATGGACGCACTTATAACGGATATAGAGCTAAGCATGATGGGCGATGATAAGCGCAAGCCTAAAACCGTTGCAGTCGGAGAGTACTATTTGGTGTCCACCACTGATTGTTGGTATCGCGTACGAGCTGAAGGGATCGATTTCGGAAGTAATTACTGCATTTGCTTTTTCATTGACATCGGCGAGTGGGAACGCGTAGCATTGGATGAGATCTATGTGTGCGATGCAAAATATTTGAAACTGCCAGGACAATCAGTGTGTTTCACCCTAGATGGCCTCGAAGATTTCGGCGAAAACCCGAAAGCAAAATCACACCTGGATAACTTGATCAGCGGAAAGGTATGCATCGGCGAAATTCTTACTCAGAGAAAAGAGTATGAAAAAGATGGTGTGGGTAGTTTCGGTGATGTCCGAATCAAAATGATTCTGTACGATACTTCATCTGACGAAGACGTTAACTTGAACCCGGTGATATTAAAACATATTTGTGATGATACACCTGTGCCAGAATTGAACCGAAAAGGCGTAACCACAGTGATCGTCACGCACGTCGATGATTCCGGTGATGTATACTGTCAGCTCAAAGATGACGCAATGGTTTACATACAGGTCAGTACCAATTAATACAGTAGAAATTAACAATAAATACTTACCTATATCATTTTGTGGCAGAAACTCATAAACAATTTGGTAAAGTCGAACGCATTGGATGGGACACATCGTGGCCTTTACAAAGTAAAATCCGCTGAACAGCAATTGTACTTGGTACAAGACGAAAAGGATAAACGATGGTATCGGGCGTCATTGGAGGCAGAAGAATCTGGTCCGTTTTGCCGAATGCTGTATGTTGACATAGGGGCCAAAAAGTCTGTCAACGTTTCGAACATTTATCGTTTGGAAACGTTGAGTGTTGCTCTAAGCCGTTACCCTACCCAAGCCGTCAGAATGAAAATGTTTGATATTCCTGACGTAACTGACTACCTGCTGTCTAGGATGCGCGTTCTACTAAAAACGGGACTTACTGCTATGGTTAGTACATGGATTTGCTTTTAAATAAACGATTTTTACTGAAAGGTTGTTGTAGGTTAAGTTGGCTGCCTTGTCGATCATACCTTTGGTAAAGATCTACATGCACCTCGAGCAGAATAATATACTGGTTTGTGTCAACGATAGTATTCGATCAGAGATGGAATTGGAAATAGGTTCAGAAGTGATTAGTAACCCACGAATCGCTGCATATGAAAGTAGTAACACATCGATCGGCAGTTCTGTCAAGTTAAATACGAGCTTTGTAACAGACTACTCCATTGAAAGTTGTGAAGCAGCAGAGCTGTCCAAAAGTTTCAGAGGACTTAATATTGAACAACGTAAGCTTAGCAGCCCAGTTCCATCGCAGGTAACTCCCAAGTTGGCAAAATATCCTCTGCCAGCTGTTGGTGAGTTGTTTGGTGTATTTGTTACAATCGCCTCCAATCCTAACTATTTCATTGTGCAACCATATATGCACGCAAAAGAATTGAACCAAATGATGGTCGATTTACAAGCATACTGTAAAACCAAAGCACAACCCGTGCCGAAGGATAGTGTTCAGCAGGGAGAAGTGTATGCAGGTTACAATACCGATGATGGTCACTGGTATAGGTTAGTATTTGTACTAGAAAGTTATGAGGCAAGAAATACTGATTATTAATCCTTCTTTTCAGAGTTTTGGCGGTTAATATTCTGTGTGGACCCATCCATGTCTACTTTTGTGACTTTGGGCAAATTCGAGTTGTGGACAGTGAATCATTGCGAATTCTTCCTCCCCAATCACGCATTCTTCCGCAGCAGGCCGTGAAAGCTAAATTACATGGTACGAACTCGTTATGAATTTAAAGAATTCATGGAATTAATTCACTATGTCTTCATAGGTATCCAACCCCTACACGGCGACTGGAGCACGGAGGACGCAGTTCGATTCCAGCAAATTACCGTTGATAAGAAATTTGCTAGTTACATCTGCAATATTCTAACTGACGAAATTAATCCAAATGAGGAAATCGTTGATTTAATGTTAATTGACGTTTCGACTGACGAGGATATTTTCATACACAAGATTTTGGTAGATGAGAAACGGGCTGTGTTGACCGGTAAGTAGTTGGAATCGGTTACACTAGCTGAAACCGGCATATGATATGCAGTAAGGCCAAAATGTAACCGTTGTGTCAAGCGGATCGGAAAGAAAATAAGAATTATTGTTATTATTTTTCTTTATATTCAATCTAACGCATCGCTTTGTTAAAAGCGCGCACTAAGGCGGTAGGCTGAGTGTTCATCCACACTTGTGTCCATAAGGTTAGCTCCAGTGACTGCTTTACAAAACTGGCGCAAGGAAAGATAAAGAAAGAGGAACAGTTTTGACGCTCTTATTTGATGGTCAAATAGATAATGTGTGATGGAAAATTGCGTTGGATAGTATAATAAATATTACCTTTCCAGGGTATGTATAATATTGTATCAAAGCAGTACACTTTACAGATTCTACATTCTGCTTTGGTAACTTGAAGAAAGCAGACTGCTTAGAATGACGAAAATTCTAAACCAATAATCAATGACAAATGTAAAATTGAAACACAATTAAAAAAAGAGAGAAAAAAAAACATTTACTATGTCTATTGTAATAAAGAGTCCTATGCGTTAAATGGTATCCCGTTTGGTTTGTTAAAGTTTGAAATGAAAAAGTATACTGTATTCTGAGAGCAGCTTCAAACACAGGGAAAACATTATCTTGACATTTTTTTTCGTAACATACATTTGACGTGATAGGAACTGAGATATTTTCATTTTGAAACTTCTTATCTGGCATAAGGACGTTTGATATACTGGACATTTGGCATAACGGACATTTGGCATAACGGACATTTTCACACATGAGCAGGTCTTCCGAAGTCTTTAATTACCATGGAAGAACGTAATTTACCTTGACAATCAGGCTAACGCCTTGTTGCCCTCTGCTGTCCGAAGAAATCGTCTCTACTCTACTCGATCCACGTCGCCAGCATCGTAGTCTCCGAAGGGTCTGCAGATCGCCTTCTACTTGGTCGATTCACCTTGCCCGCTGCGCGCCTCTTCTTCCAGTTGGGTCACTTTTGAGAACTATTTACAGGGGCGTCGTCCGGAAATGGAAGAACGTGGATATTGTGTAAGAACGAGCAGCAATTAAAAGAAGGAACAATCATATATTGTAAATTAACTCTCAAAAACTTTCAAACATATATCGAATAATACAAATTATGCCAAGTGTCCATTATGCCAAATGCACCAGACCTGTCGACATTTTGTCTTTTTGACTTTTTGCCATGTCTTTGATCTTGAGTCCCGCAGACTTTTTTTTTAATTCTTTATTAACCTTTCAGTACTCGCGTCTAAAGAGCCTGAATTTATAAAGAGACGACATGTCAAAATTGGAACAATCGACTATCTGTCAAAGTCATACGAAAAGTCATTCCAATCGAGCAGAAGACCTGTCAAATGGATAAGATGTCGTCTCTTTATAAATTCAGGCTCTTTACTCGCGTCAACTTTTGTAACACGAGGACTCGCGTTGTACAAAATACAACATTATGTTATTTTCACACCTAATATTCTACAAAATATTCTTCAAGTATTGATCTATTGAACATGGGTATTACTTTTCTTGGAACATATTTAGTTTCAGATTGAGCGAGTTCCAAAGTCAGTAGGTTTTTAATTATGTATATGTTTCTTGTTTTACTTTGTTTAGAAGTCCCGCTTACACAGTTGTGATACAACACGCCTTATATCGTTTTACTGAATATAAATAAGCAAGCAAATGAAATTTTACTTTTTACTGATCATCCTTTTCTCAATTCAATGGTGTTTGTAGAATATACATTCGGTGTAATGACATAGGGCTACAAACGGATTAAGCAGGAGAAGGGTGTGTAGATTCCTATTTTCCAAGCACTAGGTTTATCTTAAGAAAATTAATCGCGGGACAACCTAAAATATGCTCTAAGACGTGATGTAATTAATTTAGCTTTATTTAGGAGGCTTTCAGTCGACGTGATGTAGCTTGTAGCAGAAAATGAGCGTTGAATGTTTTTTTTTGCTCCCTGCTTTGAATAGACAGGCCAGCTTAAGACGTTCGGCACCCTACGAAGTAATTTAATACATTCGCCTTATACGTCATACATTCTAGATTCTGCTTTGTTAGCAGGGGAAAGCAGACTGATTAGAAAAACGAAAATTCTACACCAAGATGCCTTAACGGTGTTGCGACTATAAGAAAACGTGAATATGGTTTTATGATATTTTTTGTTCTATTTCGTTTCATAACAATTCTTGAAACGATAAAATTGATCAACACCTCTAAAATAAATACCTATAGTCAACCTGAAACAATGTTACATCCATTCCATTAGATAGTTTTTCGAAAAATGGTAAAATGATTAATAAGCGATATGCAATTTTGTAACGACTATTCTCAAATAAAAGTGTCCTCCAGAAATTGCCAAGTTGTTTTATGAAAGGTACCTTACTAAGCAAAAGCAAAATTTGTAACTGAATGTGATTCAATAAATATAAGCCTTTTTCTTTAAATTTAGTTTAACATTGTTGTTGAGTACTAAGTAACAATAAAAACGCAGAATAAACTCGGAAATGCCTTAGCTCTATTTCAATGTTTGGTTTCTATCTCAAAGTTGCTTATGATTGTTGTTATTTATTCACTGTAGTACATAGGAATCTAAATCGTTTATACCTACATGTGGCTTTTTGATTATACTAGTAAATTGCACATTTAGTGGCAACTGTTTTAAATGTTTGTTCATGAGCTCCGATCTGTTTGTTTTTGGAACATCCATAAAATAGTCACATCAATCTATCACCTAATACCATGGTTATAGATGCAGAATGGATTTCTTCATATCGAATCAGGTTCTAACGAAAATCGAAATCGGTTTAATAAGAATGAGGAGAAATCGTTGAGACCTTTATTGGTTGACAGGACGTTTATCAGTCAAATCAAGCTACAAAGATGTTTTAAGGATCCAGCAAATGAAATACATAATCTGGGTGATAACTGTTGCCATCATAGGGTTTTAGACCTTACTTCCATCCTAATACGCCGCTTCTGCGGTGCGTTGAATTAGGACGGTTTACAGTACCGCTTCTAGGATACGATGCACACATTTTAGAGTGTTATATATAACGAATTTAAAACAAACTGTTTTGATACCTTGTTTCTAGCTATGCAATCGCATCGACCCAAAAGCAAACTGATACGCTTCTCTCTTATACTTGACACCCAACACACATCTTTTGTTAGGTGTGAATATATCAAGCGATTTTTCCATTCATACCTAGTTTTAAAATGTCCTCGTAATCTTATATCGATAAAAATGTTAATTGCTAAGGTGCGAATATTCAAACCTGCTAATCACCATCTTGATATGTGTTTTTGCAAAGATGCACAAAACTCTACTCCATTCCTGATTCATGTGGGCGTCTATAGTGGAATACCTATGTAAAGAAAGAGAGAAGGATTAGTAATTTCCTTTTAATCCACTACCTTGATTGCTTATCATTAACGGATACGCGTATTTCGTCTACAATGTGCAGACTTCTTCAGTGTCTTGTACTAATATTCTCTCTTTCTCTATTCCATTTAATGTTTTTTTTTTTTTAATTTATGGATGTTCTATTTATTATACCCGAGATTATATTTATGTTTTTGTAGACAGTGTGATATAGCTATGATATAGAAAACCAGTTATAAAAATTATGGATTGAAAACAAGTATTTATTTTACCCAAAAGTTGAAAGCAATTTTATACAACTATATATTACCTTGAAAAGAAAGCATAGATTTATATGTTTATATTTATATACCTATAATAAAGATTGATAGTTGAATGAGGGACAAGATAAGCTTCGAGAGAAAGTCTTGATAATAAAGAAAAAAAGGACAATACGTGAATATAGACGTAAATATAGAAGTGAATACAAAACATGATGTTGAATTATTATAGTTTTTACGACGATTGTATTTATTCAGTAAAGCACGTGGATGTAAAAGCCTTTGTTGGAATATTTAGAGAAACTCCATTCAATTTTAATTTCGTTTTTGCAACTGTAAACGGTGGTAAAAGGGTATCTATAAAGTACGTCACGCTCTAAGGAGGGAGGGGGCTTTTGAAATCTGCGACAAGCAACGTTCTCAGTACAGGAAAAAACGTGACGAAAGGGAGGAGGGGGTTAATTTTTACTCAATTTGACGTGATGTACTAAATCCCTGGGCTTTGGTAAATCCTTGTGATAGTTTAATTAGGCTACCAGGTCCCAGGGCTGATCTGAATCTTTACCACATTGAAAAGATACACACTAATGTTGCCAGATCAGTGTTGATACAGATCAAATGTGCATTTGAATGTTCTTGTAAAAGCATATTAAAAGATTAATCAACACCGCTCTGAACTCTGATTTTTTTTAGTAAAAATGCTAGAATTAGTCACAGTTTTAATTATTTTTTTTTTATCAATCCTTTATTTCTTTGATTTTTTTCACAAAGATTCTGCACTCCAGAGCTTTTGGGTCGTGGAATCTGGTCCAGAGCTTTTGGGTCGTGGAATCTCAAATGTACCTTGTAACCAATCATTTTTATCAAGCAGTCTTTAGTGTCAATGTGCGTCTTTTTTCTTCCGAATAATAGGAATTCAATAGTTTCAGTCGGATCCGCGTCGAGTGCTTTGGCGAAATTTACAATCTCTCCGATGTTTGGTTTAGCATCACCATGGCTGAAGCTAAACTTGATGGTGTTTTTTTATTTCACACATCTTGCACCGTAGCAACAAAAGGCACCGAACTGCTAGCAACGAACAAAGAGTAACTATATAATAGCGAGTCTCGAAAACAGGCTATCGCGTGGTTCACACCAAAATAAAAAATCGACTGCTGATGTAGACAGCTATGGGAAAACTGCGGTTTTACGTTCATGCACCGTATTCACTTGAACATGTGACAAGAAGGAACCATAATACCTTTCATCTGGTTCTTGTTGCATCTAATTCCATCAAGTGGTTGGTGAGAAGCACGGGGCCCCAAATTATGACACACCGACCCCCCACACACACGCGCACACACACATAGCTCTTGGAGAGGATCATCCTGAACAGGCTGACGAAATGCACGGAGAGTGAACACGGTTAGTCGGAGGGGCAGTTCAGATTCCGGAAAGGGAGATCGACGGTGGATGCATTTCGGACAGTTATTGACAGAGCTGAGAAAGCTTCCAAACAGAAGGGGAGAGGAGCAGGGTTACCAAAACTACAGATAATTCGACAGTGAGCATGTATAAGGGCCTATACGCGATGATCGATTCTCTTCGTCGATTTTCTCTTTTGTTAATAATAACTCGCTAGATTTAACGTTTCTCGGTGCGTTTGCTGTTGCTTTTGATAGCCAATACAACCTGTTACTACTCTGCATTGAACAAATTCTAGAAAATTGTTTCGCTTAGCTGTAGCAATGCAAAGAGAAAATCGATGAAGAGAATCGATCATCGCGTATTCGCCCTTATGGATCTTTCTTCTTCTTCGCATTTCAAGCTTATTGCTTATGGCATATTAGCTTATTGCGTGCTCTCAACTTCGTATTCTAGATGCACTTCCACAGTTATTAATTGAGAGCTTTCGATGCCTGCTACCATTTTTGCATTAGTATAATTGTGTGGCAAGTACAATCATACTCTATATGCCCAGGGAGTCGAGAAATTTTCCAACCCGAAAAATTCCTAGACCGGACCGGGAATCGAACCCAGTCACATCCAGCATGGTCTTGTTTTGTAGCTGCGGCTTTACCGACTGAGCTATGGGAGCGCTCTTATGCATGCTCACTGTCAAATTCTGTATTTCTACAGATTTTTCAGAGTTTTTAAAACCAAGAATCTGTATGCACAGATTACAGATTTTTAGATTTAAACATCTGATCAAACACATATTTTTAAAATATGATCAAACATTAAAAAAATTAAACTTGAGATGTTCAAAAACAAAACATTATTTTCACTTATTCTACGATCACCAACTTATATATATTAGCATGTTATTTTTGCGGAACTAAAAAGGAGAATGAGAACTGTCAGAGGTATTCTTTTTTGCCAACCCATAAGGAATTTATGATACATATATTGTTATCTATTTTTTGTCTCTATCAGAAGAAAGGCTCAATCACTTTCAAAGGAAATTTTTAAATTATCATCACAGATATCATCACAGATTTTCTGGAAAAAAATTAATATGAAAAGATTTTTTTGGCACAAACACAGATTTACTTCTGGCAACCCTGGCAGAGGAGATCGATACTGCGCCGTGATTACGATTGATGTGAAGAATGCATTCAATAGCGCCAGCTGGGAGGCCATCGCCAAGGTGCTCCATAGAATGAGGGTTCCAGATTACCTCTGCAGGATTCTAAGTAGTTACTTCCATAACCGGGTTCTGGTCTACGAGAAGACACGGGGCAGAAATCGCTTAGGATCACGACGGGAGGCTCCACTCTAGGTCCCACGCTGTGGAACGGAATGTACAATAGCGTGCTGACGCTCAAGCTGCCCAAAGGAGTTGAGATCGTTGGCTTTGCGGACGATGTCGTCTTGACGGTAACAGGAAGAAGTGGAAATATTGGCGGTCGAGGCTATAGATACGATTGGTAACTGGATGCAAGGAGCGAAGCTGCAGGTAGCCCACCACAAAACAGAACTGATGTTGGTCAGTAACTGTAAAGCAGTGCAGCGGGCAAAAATGACCGCTGGAGAGCATGCCATTGTTTCGAACCGCGTACTGAAGTATCTGGGAGTGATGATCGACGACCGGCTGAACCTTAACAGTCACATCGAATATGCGTGCGAGAAGGCGGTGAAGGCCATCAACGCAATAGCCAGAATCATGCCGAACAATTCTGGTCCAAGCAGCAGCAAGAGGCGTCTTCTGGCTAGTGTGTCTTCATCGATACTAAGGTACGGAGGTCAGCCTGGATTGAAGCGCTGAAAACGAAGCAGAACCAAATGAAATTGAGCAGTACGTTTCGGCTCATGGCCGTGCGAGTCGTGAGTGCGTACAGAACTATTTCGACGGAGGCAGTATGCGTTATCGCCGGTATGATCCCAATCGGCATCACCTTGGCGGAGGACTACGAGTGCTATACTGCCGTTATACGCATAAGAGTCCCATGGTGCATAAGGATTGCATAGAACATGGGACAGTTATGAGTATAACGGTAGTATATGACGAGAGAAACCAGAGGAGTACGAAAAATGGTGAGAACGGTGTCGATGGCTAAGTGGAAGCAGGAGTGGGATGCAGCGGAAAACGGTAGATGGACACATAGAATAACACCGATTCTTTCGACCTGGGTGAACAGGAAGCATGCAGAATGTAGTAGACATCTACTACAGAGAAGTCAACTTCCACTTGACGCAGTTTCTGTCTGGTCATGGCTGCTTCAGGAAGTACTTGCATCGGTTCGAGGAGTGTAGGAAGGTGCAAGAATCACCAGAGCACGTGGTCTTTGAATGTCCTAGATTTGATGCTGTGCGAGAGGAGATGCTCGCACTTAACACGGAGAATGTCGTCGAAGAAATGTGTCGATGGGAGGGCACCTTTAACGCCGTCAGCAGAGCAGTAACGCTGATCATGTCAGGGATTAAACCCAGACCCATTGGAGTGAGAAAGCAGTCAACCCAACAAACAATCGCCTATTGAAGAAACGACTTCTTGGCCATTTTATTCAACTGCATGCTTAATATTAATTTTTACTATTTTTAATAATAACTTCTGTTCAGGCTTTGTTCACACAAATCTGGAGAATTTATTCAACCACAACATTGAACCATAGAGGTAACTCTAAGACCAGAAGGTCCCGAAGAAACGTGCTCAACTTTTTGCCTCAGCTCTGGTACTATCTTCGGTCCCAAGCTAATCGATTCACCCCTCGAAACATATGAAAATTCACTAACCCCTCATGCTATCTGTCAAACTTTCATAGCGAATCAAATCAAACATTGCGTAGTACTAGAATTTTGACTAGAATGGGGTTCGTTAATCGATTTGCTTGGGACCAATAGACTAGTCAAGTAGTGAGCCAATTTAAAATCGATAGTTTTGTATTGATTGTTGCTATAACCGCAAAGTCGAAAATGAAGTCAAGACATGTCCTAAGAACTTTTTTAATTATGTAAACACGAAATTAAAAAGTAGCAATTTTCCTTCGCGAATGAATTTGGATACAAATGTAGGTGAGAATTCTTCTGAAATTTGCAATCATTCCTGAAATTTCTAAAAACATCTCTGGCAACCAACTTTCTCAACATGAACTCCTAAATGCACTAAAAAACTTAAACGCGTCGAACGGGTCTGGACCTGACGGCATCGCACCCATATTTTTGAAAAACCTTTCTGAAGAACTCACATTTCCTCTAGAGCGTCTTTTCAACATGTCTCTGAAAAATGGAAAATTCCCTGAAATTTGGAAATCATCTTATTTGGTACCTATTTTCAAATCAGGTGCAAAATCAGACATCACTGAATCATTGCAATGTTCACTGAATCAATCGTAAACGGCAATATTTTTCAGCAGGTGAAAAATCTAATTACAAGTAAACAGCACGGCTTTTTTAAAGGTCGTTCAACCAACAATCAATACGAAACTAACGATTTTAAATTGGCTCACCACTTTAGTAGTCTATTGGTCCCAAGCAAACGATTAACGTACCCTATTCTAGTTGAAATTCTATTACTACACTATGTTTGTTTTGATTCGCTATGAAAGTTTGACAGATAACACCAGGGGTGTGTGGATTCATGCAGAACATGCAGGGGTGAGTGAAATAACTTGGGACTGCTTGGGACCGTTGTTCTGGTACTGAGTGAGCCAAAAATAATAATGATTTTCTTCGGGACCCAGTGGTCTTACAGTTACCTCTATGGTTCAACTACCTCTAATCTTCTAGAATATGTATCTTTCATTCTTAAAGCGTTGGACAGTGGCAAGCCCGTTGAAGCGCTATACACCGACTTCAGTAAAGCATTTGACCGCATCGACCATTATTAATCCTCAAATTGCAGAAAATAGGAATGGAGCCTGGACTTTTGATTTGGCTCAATCATACCTAACACATCTTTTTATTTTGTACATAAACGACATTTCCTACATAGGGGAATTTACGTATTCTCGGCAACCTAAGCAGTGACCTGCTTTCTATAGCCTTTTTCTCTAAGGAACGCACACATATGCAGTATTGGTTTGTTTACAATCTTTTGCTGCCAGCTGCTCTAACAATTTCAGTCGAAAGAATTGTCAAAAACTGTTTTGAAACGCTTTTACAAAGCTCCAATCTTCTCTAGTGAGAGCGAGTATTGTCGGCAACCAATTTTTCTTCGGCAACCGTTCCATTTGAACTGCATGTAAATCTGCTGTTCTATTATCGGCAACTCGAAATCAGCTACAATTTGTAGTGCGTGTGTTGCATTTCAAGAAAACCTTGCTAGATTGCTTTTTCTCAGTGGTAAAAGTATAGTCAAATTGAAGCTGAAAGCATAAAGAATCGTTTGCATGCATTCAGCGAAGTGTTTTCGTAAGAAAATATAGTGAAAATAGTGTTTCAATTTGTGTTGCCGAAAATAGTCTGTCATGCCGAAGCCGTCATTTCCCCTACTTAAAAAATAAAACTGCTTGTATATGCAAACGACATGTAGCTCTTTATGGAAATAAGTAATTCTAGCGATGCAGAAGAATTCCAGAATAAAATCAATATATTCCACACCTGGTGTGGTAAAAATCTACTTCAACTGAACGTAAAAAAATGTACCGCAATATTTAACTTTATTAGGGAGGCTTTCAGCCTTGGGCTGGTTCGCCTAAATGTACCGCAATAGCATTTGGCAGAAAAATTGAAACACCGCATATTGAAATATCATTAGGCAACCAAATAGTAGAAAAATGCAAAATTGTAAGAGATCTAGTTGTAATCCTAGAGTCCAAACTAACTTTTATAGAACACTAGCTGAGTGTGCCCGGTCTTGCTCGGGATTCAATATTAGCTTGAGTTTATGCGCCGATTAAAAAAAAAAAAAGCATGCTATATTGTACGTAGCCCCCCCCCCCCCTATTATCTAAGGGGCTACCCCCTATGATTATCTCCTTATACCCCCACACTCGCCCCCACATGCCTAATTTGGTTCCATTTGCTTGATTAGTTCTCGAGTTATGCAGAAATTTCTGTTTCATTTGTATGGGAGCTCCCCCTTACAGAAGGGAGAGGGGTCTTGAACCATCATAAGAACCTTCCACGGCCCCAAAAACCCCTGTATACAAATTTTCACGCCAATCGGTTCAGTAGTTTCCGAGTCTATAAGGGTCAGACAGACAGACAGACAGACAGACAGACAGAAATTCATTTTTATATATATAGAAGAAGATATATATATATATATATATATATATATAATACTATCATTAGTAAAGCAAACAGAATGCTAGGCTTCATTAAAAGGTTCAGTCGTAATTTCGAAGACCCATACACTATTAAGCTATTATATTCTGGAATACTGCAACCTAGTATGGAATCCATACATTTCCATACACGAAGAACGCATAGAATCTGTCCAAAAACAATTCCTTTTATATGCTTTCGTAAATTGAATTGGACTGCATTTCCATTACCATCTTATGAAGCGCGCTGCATGCTCATCAATATACAAACACTTAAGGAGCGCCGCCAATTTGCAATGCCGGCGCCGGTGGTGTAGTGGTAAGCGTGATTACCTCTCACCCCAGCAGGCCTGGGTTCAATCCCAGTCGGCGCCGCCGGGATGTTCTGAGGCATAACATCTCTGATCACGCCTTCCTTCGGATGGGAAGTAAAGCCGTTGGTCCCCGGTTCATGAGTTGATGGGTCGATAGGTAGGGTCCAGGTGTGGGAGCTGCCTTCCTGGCACGTCGGTAGCATTGGTGCTCAGCACGGAAAACAAGATCGACGGAAAAAAACAAACCAAAGGAAAAAAAAAAAAAAAAATTTGCAATGCTTTTCTTCATCAACGACATTATTTCAATGCGCATAGATTCGGCAGAAATTCTCGCACAATTAAACTTTTACACACCTTGTCGATATCTTAGAACACGGAATTTATTTTCTGAAAAATCGTACAGAACAAACTATGCAAAAAATAGCCCAATCAATGGCATGATGCGCCTGTATAATTTGCATTGCGGATCTATTGACAACACTATGTCCAAGCAGCAAATAAAAACTAAGCTAAAACAGAATAGAATTAATGCATAGTATGTAAGTAAACATTGTAATCATCATTGTATGTAGTCTACACTGGCTTGACAAAAAAATAAAAATAAAAAATAAAAAAAATAAAAAATAAATAAATGCGAACCATTATTTGCACGGCGAATGAGAACCACCCAAATTTGAGTTTAGTTCACTCATAATCGCCAAAAGTGCAGGAACTCAGCGATGAGTAAATTTGTCTCATGGTTTCCTGTGGAAAACCTAAAAAATCTGCCGGAAAATGAGGAAATTGATGAAAATTTTATTCAGTCTTGGAATAATACCAATAGACTGAGTGAATCCAATCTTTATTTTTCTCAAATTCGGGATTTTTTCCCTGGAAAAACCTGGGAAAACATGAGACAAATTTTACTCATCGCTGAGTTCCTGCACTTTTGGCGATTATGAGTGAACTAAACTCAAATTTGGGTCGTTCTCATTCGCCGTGTGACCTTACCAAAAATGGTTAAAAATTGTTTATAATTCATGCTAAACTTCCGGAGATGAACTAGCCATAGGCTAAAATTCTCCTTAATAAAGAATTAAAAAAAAACCCTTAACTGAAATGGTTATGGAACTTTACATGAACGTTTGTGTGATAAAGTTTTAACCTTATGTATTATGGTTTTTTTGAAGTGAACCTTACAAATAATGGGTTGTGAAGAACTATTACCATTACAAATTCTTGTTTTCTCCATACATTTTCGGAAAAGAAATTATATTAGAACCTTTTTATTTATGAATTGAGAAATTTAATGGCAATGGTTATGGTAGTGAGTAATTCCATGGATGATTTAGTATTATCGGTCAACTTTACGTGGAATATGTCGCGAATTGGTACTCATTTCCAATTCGCAACCAATTCGCGATATATTCCACATAAAATTGCTCGATGTTACAAAACCATCCATAGACCTTACTGACTACCATAACCATTACCATTAAAGTTCTCAAACCATAAGTAAAAAGGGTCTAATATAGTTCTCTTTTCGAAAACGTATTGAGAAAACAACTATTTTGAATGGTAATAGTTCTTAACAACCCATTATTTGTAAGGTCAACTTCCAAAAAACCATAATACATAAGGTTAAAACTTTATCACACAAACGTTCATGTAAAGTTCCATAACCATTTCAGTCAAAGTTAAGCAGGGATTACAAACAATTTTTAACCATTTTTGGTAAGGTCAAGTAATGGTTCGCATTTATGCGGGTGGGTCGAATCAAATAACTTGCTATCAAATCGAGGGGGGCGACACATCTAAATCTCAATTCTAGATGCTCAAAAAATCTCACACTAGCGAATAAATCTTCGAAAAATCTTCTTTAATTTCTCGCATCTACTTGCATCGCGCATCATCTTTTTGCAGGAAATCTTCAAAATCGTGATAAATCTTCTTTCTATCTACTCAGTGTACACGGAGCTAGCCACAGCAAAACACAATCCCCCTTATTCTGCGAGTCACGTGACTCTCTCTCACCGGTGAGGTGACAATTGTCACCTCGTGTGAGGTGACTCTCCATGCAAATCAAATGGAGAGTCACCTCACACGAGGTGACTATTGTCACCTCACCGGTGAGAGAGAGTCACGTGACTCGCAGAATAGGGGAGAATATTTCCTGCATCGTAGATAGAGTCGTCCCCCTCGTATCAAATACACACTTTGGGTTCCGCAAGAGCAAAAGAACAAATGATTTTCTAGCGCTGCTTTCCTCAGATATTCAACTGGCCTTTGCGCACAAGGAGCAATTGGCTTCAGTATTCTTGGGCTGCTGATTCAGCTTCCATTGCCCATTCTATTGCATTTTCAGGCATAAAAATTCTAGTCAGACAATCTGCATAGATGTGGACTTTCTGGATTTTTTTTTAATAATTTCTTGTTCAATTTGTTGTCAAAAAATCAAATGAACATTTCCCTTGGACAACTGACAACTTCCAGAATTAGCTACATGGACCTGCCCCAAGGCTCATGTCTCAGCCCTCTTCTTTATAACTTTTATGTCAAAGATATCGACAACTGTTTGGCAGAACTATGCACGCTAAGACATTGACGGTGTGGTTTCCGTAAGAGGTTCACATGCCGAAGACTTGCAAAGTTCCTTAAATAACTTGTCTTCTTGGGCTAGGAATCTAGGGATCGAATTATTGCCGCAGAAAACTGAACTGGTAGTGTTTACTCGAAAGCGGTACCCAGCCCAAATGCAGCTTAATCTTTTGGGTACAAACATTACCGATTATTGTCTTTCAAGTACCTTGGGGTCTGGTTTGATTCAAAGTGCACTTGGAATACCCATATTACGTATTTGAAGAGCCATTTCCCCTATATATATATACTTCATCATATCATATGATCTGACCATGAAACAAGCAACTCATGGGATTCCCGATCAACTTCGACATATTAGGGGAAATGGCTCTAATGTTGGCCTATTGATCTAGTATTCACACGATGAATTTTACCATTTAGTGCGTCAGAGTACTCTTTCGAGTTGGCAAATCGATTGGGACAATGGAAATCTTGGACGGTGGTTACATTCAATTATTCCTCATGTTTCTTTGAGAGCGTGGTTTAAAGGCTTGGACTTAAGGGGGTATTCCCAATCTTTTGCCTTTTTTCGGGCTGTTTTTCAATTATTTTTTTTTCAAGGAAAATGAATAGTAATGCGCCTAACTCTTTGAGATTCTTGTTTATTGAACATTAAAGTTTACAAATAAATTTTTTTCGACATAAAAAAGACATTATTGACGTCACAAAATGGCGGCAAACAGACCCCTGTTCGCCGCAAACGCCTGGACGGGCGAAGACTTTTCTCTGGAACGGCTTCATCTGAAACAGATTTCGTGATGAAATTAATAATCTGCATAAGATTCTCTGGAGCTTCTCCCGTTGGCAGCAAAAAATCTTGCAAATTAACAAAATGGCGGCCATATGAAAAAACAGGCGATTTTTAGCCCGCTTTTTTGCAGCTTTAAGGTGCTTCAAACAATGTTAAATGTTAATATTTTTGGCTGAAAGTGGGAGAAGCTCCAAAGAATTTAATAAGGAACAAAATGCGCAAAGATTCAAGTCAATATCTCTTATAGTTTCTGAGAAAAATCTTCGCCCGATAAAAAAAATGTGGTTTCGAGAAAAACGCGTTTAAAGTTTTGACTTTAGTTAAAACCATTTGGGGGTTCTTACCATTAGTCAGCTATGCCTGGACACCGAATTCGCTGATCGGAAAACGGCTTGGGGGGATGACAGTATATAGTCTAAAGTACAAAAAAAAACGTGAAAAAAAAATTTGATTTTTTGAAAAAAAAGATCGGGAATACCCCCTTAAGTAGTGACTTCATTCGCGTGATGAATAGACGCTAGACATCGTCATAGAATAAACCTCGTGGACAGCAACATCTGTCGGTGTGGAAACGGTTACGATGACGATCTTAAAATAGCATTTTTGTTTTTCGCTGGGTAATATGCACCGCTAAGTCGTACACTGTAAGAAAAGACCTGCCATATATCGAATGATTCGTCATACGGTGTGTTAACAAATGCCAATTTCTTGTTTTCGAATGAAACCAGCCACAAGTGATAAAGGATGCATAGTATAAAGTGAAAATCATTTTTAAAACAGATGATAATAGACATGAAACTGGTATGAATTTAAGATTGTTTCCGGAATGTACCAAACCAAACGAACATAATCTTAAATCTAAGAGATAAATGTATCATCGAAGGCCCATAACGAGAATCATTCATTTTCATAATGAACTGTTGAAAATGCAACAATTCGACAGCGCCGTATCTGACAGACATATTGGAAAGCACGTAGCTTTAATTTTTCAAATTGAATTTTGAGTTTCTGTAGGCTGTTTTCTTCAACGATCGGTAAGTTTTAGTTTAGTTTATACTTAGGTTTTTATTAATTTAATTAATATGGCTTCAATTTAAGATAATTACACTACAGTGCAGTGCAAATGATTTTTCTCCACATAATTGTCTTGAACATTGGAGGTCGAGTAACGTTCCCAGCAGAAGATGCAGGAACGGTAGCAACGAAAGTTGCTCTATAACGATGCCGTTCGGACGCGGGAAGGTGTCATGGACAGTTCGTAAGATCGACTCTACCCCTTGCTCTACTTGCAAGTATATAAAAATAAAGAAATTTAAAACTTAAAATTTTACTTATTTTCAACCGGTAATATTGCTACAACTATCACTCAATATTAATAAGAAGAGTATTTATTTAACTTACTATTTTCATTTGATTTACGTCCACCTATGCTCTCAAAAATTGAACTAAAATCATCCTAGATTAGGATGATAAGCATCCAAGTTGTTGTGGTTTTAACAGATTATGAGCTGAATGACAATCATCTCAAAATCATCTGATAATAGTTATAGGGCTTGGGTGAAGCAATAATCATTCGATCAAAGGATGATGTTTTGGTTCAGTGTATGCTTTTTGCTAGATATTATGTAGATTGGTATACATTTAGACTGCATTTAGAACATTTTTATAAGGCTCCCACTACAGCGGTGTCGGTGATTACCTCTTACCTCAGCAGGCCTGGGTTCAATCCCAGTCGGTGCCTGAGTCTGAGGCATAACATCTCTGATCACACGCCTTCCTTCGCAAGGGAAGTAAACCCGTTGGTTCCCGGTTCATGAGTTGATGGGTCGATAGGTAGGGTCCAGGTGTGGGAGCTGCCTCCCTGACGTAGGTAGCATTGGTGCTCGCACGGAAAACAAGATCGACGGAAAACAAATTAAGGAAAAAAAAAGGCTCCCACTATCTGTAGAAACCACATGGCGCATATTGCCCCACCCTCAGCTTGTACATTAGAAACGCTAATTTGTGATCGAAAAACATTATATTTTCACACAGATCACGAAGCTGGTAATGCAGTAATTTGATTCATATATCAAATGCTAGGAATACTCTTATTTTTGCTTTTCAAACTCTTCCAAGCCATTAAAAAATCTTAATAATCTTAATTATTGTTATAATTTTTAGATTAGAATACTATTTAACCCCAATGATGTATCGCCAGTCCATTTTACAACATTTCCCCCTAGTAGCCATTCTTAGCTTTTGGGGCAGGTCCTGTAATCAGTAAATGAGCTGAGTATTTGTACAGAGGTTATTGGATACTTAGAAAATAAGTGGTTGATAGGGGGTAAAAATCTCAGAACTTGAATGAAATGGATCAGAAATGGGATAGTCTTCTATATAAACGCTAAAATATTAAATTCACTTAAACTTTATAGGTTGGAGTATTTCTTTCACTTTCTGTTTCACAAATGCGGCAATTTTCCAGTATTTTTTCTGTTTTATTTGCGGTCATTTCAGATTTTGGGTGCCCCTTATAAACATAAGTTTAACCATAAATGCTGCCATCTAATAATGCTACTAGCGTGAAAATAATGATATGTTCGTAAATCTATTATTCGATGCAAAACAAAATAATTTACTAAATTCTACGATTTATTTAACTAAAAAATGCAAGCTTTTACTTTTTGTGCTAACAGTTTATAACATGTTACATGGTTACTTTTATAATGTATGTTTTCGATAATTTTGTTAACATTTTTAGGGAAATACCAAAAAAGCATGAAATTATATAGTTCTAAAAAGTATGTACAATGATACATCGTATTGTTTTCTCCGATTTTTTTCTTCTTTTGATCACTACTGCAACCCGAGCTATGCATTAATGCACGCGATTACAAGTACGAGTCAGTTAAAAAACCACTGCTCGGAGTAGTTCATGAATCATATGCAAGTGTATTTTTTAGAAGATTGAGTTTCACCTTTTTCTGCAAGAATAATAATCGGTACATTTTTAATTTATAAATGTATAGGGGTTGGTTAACCTTTAGATTCCGTCTCTTTACAGTTCATTTGATTTACTTTATAGCCGATGCATTCATTTTGGGAAAATAAAAAAATAAATGTAACAATAAAATGAACATAGGGGAAATGGATGTAATGTCGACCTAAATGCCCCTAATTTGGGCCCATACATAAATTCAGCAATCGACTAAACTGTCGATAGCGACCAAAAATATCCATTAGTACCGTCCCAATGACGCGTTCTTCTTAATAAAATTGATAAAAAGTAGATTTTTAACGATGGGCCCAATCTTAGATCCATAGACCAACATTAGAGCCATTTCCCCTAAAAGGTAAAATTAATACTTGTCTTGTTAACATTGCAACCATCAACATTCTGTACATGTAAACAATTGGAATGCTATGTTCATTTTACCACCACTTCCCGTACCGTGCCTATATCGAGGGGAGCGACTCTATCGAAAATACTAGTAAGATTTTGTTTTGCTGTCGTTAGATGCGCTTTCGGTGAGTAGATGTAAAAAATGAAAGGATGATTTCCTACAAAAAAACAACGCGATGCATTTACATGAAAACAATGTCATATTTCGTAGATTGATTCGTTAGCGGGAGATTGTCGGGAATCTTAGGATTGATATTTATATATGTTGCCCCCCCCTAGGATAATACCAATGGATGCAATGTACATTGGACGCAACAAATATAAAGAAAATCTTGTATAGGAGTGTAGTTCAGGTTGCAGTCTTCTTTACAAATAAGTAAATCAAGATATATTGGCTAAAGTAATTATTAGCATCGCTAGTTCAACTTTTTGAACATGGAATTTTCCAAAATGTTCGTGGCATCAGTTTTACGAGAAGTGCTAATTTCTGTAGCTAATAAAGATATGGGGATAGCTATGTATTCTCTTGATTCTATCCTTAGAATATATCAAAAAGTAATCACAAACATTTTTGGCGGTAGGTGCTTACATTAATTACATTAATTTCAATTGGCTAACATTTAAAAAATACATTCGTCCACTGGCTAGGAAGGAGTCCATGGTTCTATTCAGAGATGAAATAGCCAAATGCTAAAAATTTCCCTAATAAAAATTAAAAAAAAAATCCATTGTTCTAGTATTTATACATACTTGGACCGTCTCATTCTAGTTGGCACTTCTGAAAAACATACTTGCTGTTTACAAACATACAATAATCCTACTAGGAATAGAGTGGTAACACCACCACCTCAAACTGAAGAGCGAAAGGATCCAGCACAAGATGCTAAGACTCGAAAATCTGTTGTCCACCACCCTGCATAAGCTCAAATACTTATATTGACGATGGTATCATAAATAATCTAATCTATTGCTTGATTTTGGAATAGGGTGAATGTTTCAATCATGGTTGTGTACTTTAGATTGAGGTTCCTAATGTTGTGTGCTTCTGTTGTGGCATTTGGGAATACCATTTACCATGATAGGGTGAGTTGTGGTGGAGTCATGTAGCCATGACGGAAGCACTTACTCTACGACATATCAAGACCAACAATTGAAATGGCCTTAACTCCATTTTGTAAACAAACCTTGTAAGGCCATTTACTCGCGGACCGAAACCTTCATTCGCAAACCTAAACCACAATCGGGCAGAGGAGAATTTCCCCTACCTGTTCATTCTGTTGGTTTGCCTTTGCGGACTTTTATTCGCGAGAAAATGGCCTTACAAGGTTTGTTTACAAAATGGAGATAAGGCCATTTCAATTGTTGGTCTTGATATGGTTTAGATAGGGAACTGAGCTTGAACTAAAGCATATAGTGACAGAAAAGTGTCATTTAAGACAGCAGAAGACAACATTTAATTATCAAGTTGATGAAGAAAGTTTTCCAAAGTTTAATAAAGGAGATTAGTGAGAAATTATAGCTTTAGACTGGAACACTTTTCATGGAACAAACAGGACGCCGGGGTCTGCTTAGGGAAGCAAATAGCCGTTAAGCTGAAGAATAAATCTTCCCATTGAATTTATTTTAGTTACAGTCAGTAGAGATTTTTTTTTACATTAGCCATCACAAATAATATTCATATCTAGGCATGGCAAATTCGCGCTGGTTCATCATGTACAAGAGATACAGATTTGAGTTACACACAAAAGTTGTTGCGAATATCAAAACCTACAAAGCTTCAAACATAATGTCATAGAATTCTGATGATGAAAAAAGTTAGAGGTATGTAAATGAATGCCCGAAATGAATGTAAATGATATGCTATGCCTGGTCATATCTTCGAGCAGGCGTTTGTAAATACTAGATAGTGCTGGAAAAATGGGCGTAAAGGCTTTTGTAAACAATGACTTTTCTCGATGATTTCTAGAAAGTCAAGGATCGTCCACGCAAATCAACATCAACATTGGTTTGCGTGGACTTGTTTTGAATTCATAAAAAAAACATCGAGAGAATCTAAATTGATTGATGAGCGTTTTAGTAGAATAATTGTATACCTTTTCCGTTAATTTTTTTAAATTCTACTACTATTGTATCACTTTCACTAATTCACTTTAACCAATTTACTTTCACTATCACTTTAAACTATATCATAGTGAAAGTAAAAATGATACAATAGTAGTAGAATTAAAAGGAAAAATAACGCAAAAAGCATCGAGAGAAGTCATTGTTTACAACTGCTGTTTCGGCCCAATTCCAGCTCTATCTACAATAAGTGAAGTTTGAGAAAGGAAGAGTTCGACACAATTAAAGAAGTAGGTAATGATAGGATGAGGTTAGCCTGGATAGGAAAATTTTTATGTTGTTTAGGGTGAGTTTAGCATTAGTTTGTTTACGGTAAGGTGGGCTATTGTATTGATTTACCCGAAACTTTATTTGAGCCGAAAAGCTTAGATTGCATTGAGTGGGACAGTGACATTTAGTTCAATTTCATACAGATACTTGAAAATACTAAGTTCTATCAACTTTGAAAATGATGTTTTTTTTTAGTAATTTTAGTATTTGACTAGAATTAGCAAAAAAAAATCGAACGTATACGTCTATAGACAACTGCGACTAGCATCTTTATTCTAATACCAACTTACTATACCCGTAACATTCTGTTTCAAAAATAGTCTATTGTGCAATTACTAGAAAGAAATTTAAAAACTTCATAAAAGCCAAAAGGTTAAACAAAATTTTGGAGTTGTAAGGAAGTATGTATTTAGTGTGGTTCAAAATATTGATTTTGCTCCACCAAGCTTAATCGATTTCAATTCAGGTCCTGGTGATTTGAGCTCATTTGGATGCGATCTCATGTTGCACTGGCTATTTATATGGGAATTACTATGGAAAAGTGAACTTTTTGTTCTCATCGTTCTAGCCCTTCGCTGTAATGATCAACGGAAAAGTTTGCTATCTGTACTCATACAGAAGCTGCAACTTTGCTGAAGGCTCGATTTAAATTGACCACCAGGATGATTAGTTATTAATTAATTAATTAGAAAGATGATATTCTTCGGACATGCTCCATAAATTGCTCAGCTGGCAACATCAAACCAATCAAAAGCGTTCTTTCGCAAAGTTGTAGCTCATTAAATTTTACATAATAGCAGGTAGCTTCTCGTAAATCTGGTAAGTACTAAAACGTTGGGAAAAAAGGTAACTTTTCTAATAGTAATTCCCATATAAACTTCAAAGTGCAGTATAATTTCGCATCCAAGTAAACTCAAATTTTGAGAGAATGATCAGGATCTGATTTAGAATTAGAATCGACTGAGCTTGGTGGAGCAAAATAGATATTTTAAACTACCAGTTATGCTTACATAACTGTGAATATTTTCCCTAAAATTAAATAATAGTTTTTGTTGCAATAGCTTTTCAGTATAGGGTTGTTAGGCATATTAACCATACAACTTGTTGGCTACTTGTAAAATTGTAGAAAAAAAGTAATTTCCTTTAATATAATCAAGAATCAATTTTATTCTCTTCCGGAATAGTTAAAAAGGCGAATCTAAGATTACTGACAGCAGTAACAACATAAACTTAATATCTACATCTATATTTTGTAGGTCGTGGAACAGGGACTATAGGTAAAGCTAATCATCCATCTCTACCTCTTTATTTTCCCACCTTTTAGCTACTATCACTGTTACTTTGACTATCCCATATATTCCAAAACTTTCCTTACTATCCTGCATTTTAAAGCCGGATTCATTTAACCCCTGAGTTATTATTCTATGCTGTCAAATCTATATCTCTACCCTGGTGCAGCATGGCCAGTGATTTTTCACTGGAGGGGGTCATACTTCTGTCACTGAAAACGAAAATGAGATTGATCCCCTAGATTATGAAATCTGGCACACGATAGGTTAAGCAGTTAAGGTCCAAGCGCAATGACAGCGGAAGCGGAACGGCAGCGGCAGCGGAAAAGCCCGATCTGAGAAAGCCTACTTGTCGGATTGAAAACTAGTTTGAACCAAATCGACTTCGGTTAGGCATCTTGATTTCATTTGTGACAACTGTCAAACTTTCCGTTTCGGTTCCGTTTCCGCCCACATTGCGCTTGGGCCTTTAGGGTATTAAATTAATAATTAATCAACTTATTTTAAAGCCAAAATGAAAATTAATAGAAACACGGCATTAGAGGCAAAATTAATAGAAACACGGCATTCTATAAATGAAGAGCCATTTTAATTGATGGATCATCTACTAGATTAATTTATGTTTTTGATTATCAACATCAACAGGCTCAATATAGCCTTATTTCTGGTTTGAATAAAATTGAAAAGGGGCTGCATTGCACCTGTTGATTTTGACAAACAAATAAATGTACTAGCTGACCCACCTTGCCCCACCTTACCTTACATTAATGTTGTCACTAACTATCGAATCTGGAATAAAAGCGTCTACTAAATACTAATAAGCATAACAAAGTGTCTACTACATACCAATAGTAGTCACTAAGACATTATAAAATTAGTACAGCTGAACGTTTGGTAAAACTGTAAGCATATTTTTCTCAAATGTTCAAATTATGGCAAAACAAAATCCGAAGTCGGTAAGAATTTCTAAGTATGCAATATTCGCCAAGGTTTTAGATGTTTATCTATACACCGATCGAAAGAATATGTGTGTTAGAAATAACATCTCACCGTACCGCCATATGTATTTTATGCTTATAATTACTTTTTGATAATATTTCTTATTGATATTAGATGCATTTATTCCTATTCCGAGCATTCACTAGGATGTTCACTTCGAGAATTGTCGTTCTCCCCTTTCTTGTTTTCTTCAATACTATGTTCCACTTCAATGTATTCATCATCATCTTCACCAGCTTCCTGCACCTTATAGTTTTCAGTATTATTTTCATTTATTACAGGAAATGGTTTTAAATTTTGTTCGCCTTGTTCTTTACAAACAGAAGAACTTTGTTCATCAAACTGATTCTCCCCATCATTTTTTGCAGCCGAATCTATCAACTCTGCTTTGATTTCTAATCCTGCAGAAGATTCTTCCGTATTTCTAGGAACTAAATGTACCTTACCAAGTTCGTGATCGATGAGATGATGCTCGAGTTCTGCACGGAAGAAGAAAGCTTCATCACAGTGGTTGCAGTCGTATGGTTTCGCCTGCGGACCATGTTCTGCAATATGAGTCTGTAGGCCAACAGAGGAAGTAAATACTGAAGAGCATAGATAGCACACATAACCACGATCCTCACATCCAGCGAAAGTGTGATCAATCAGGTGCTCTTGTAGTTTTTGAACATTGGAAATATTTTTTTTGCATAGGTTGCACTTGATTGTACAGTTTGATTGTGATTGCTGGACATGTTGTAAAATCTGTTGTTGGTGACTAGAACTTTCTTCTTGAGTTTGACTTGCAGATGGCAAGGATGATTTGATAAAACTGTTGATCGATAGTAATTTCGATGGAAAATTGTGTCGCTTTAGACAAGATTCACAAATTTTAGTATCTTGACATGAGGTTAGAGGATCTAGACAAAGCGCACATGTTCTCTCATTTGTCTCGCTGGACTTCGTGTGAAATCTGTAGAGAGAGAAACAAAACATATATTTTGGTATCAATGTAAAACGAGATTACCACTTACTTAGCATGCAAACTGATTTCGAATTCGGAATTGAGAGTTTGGCGACAACAAATACACTGAATGGGAAATCGTTCCTGTTCTTGATTGGATCCAGAGTTTATACTCCCATTAGTTGATACATTGTTTGCATTTGTACTGCTGGGTCCCGTAGTTTGATGATGTTGGGTAAGATGAGCTTTGAAGCTATGTACATCAGGTAATGTGGTTGGACAATGCGAACAGCGTCCTGAGGCACCGACTTTACAATGAGTTAATTTATGTTCTGCTAGAACTGCTGGTGAAGGAAATATTTCGTCGCATATCAAACATTTATGTTTTCCACCTGTGTTATGGGTAATTTTCATGTGGTTTTCCAGTTCGTTCCTGAAAGTATAGGTAGTGTTAGATTATGACCTGGGAGTGAGAAGCAGATAGCACACATGGAATTCACTGTATAGTTGTTCTTCTTGTCATGACAATTTGTGGCATTGAAATCAATGTATTTTTATTATTGGTATTTTATTATGCTACTAGATGTTTTGATAAAACCGTGGTTAATGGTATCATACAATATTTATTTGAGTTTATTTTTAATGAATTAAAAAGAAACGGTGTCACATTCAATAAAATAGCTGGAAACAACGGTTTGTCATAAATCGCAAGATGTCAATACCGCCTTATGTATTCTTGTTCAACTGTAAGAAAAGCATCATCAAACTGCTTGGCTCCCAAAGTCAGTTCGTGACAGTTTGATTCTGGCTCCTTTTGACATTCATATTTTTCGAGTCTGCTTCTCCCTCCCACCCAAGTAACAATTATGGTTTTATGAGGGTTATGTAGACCATGATTTGGAATTCTTTAAAACTACGATAAAAACTATCAATGTTACTTAAGCAGGTTGGGTGGGGTAGCAGGAATATGTCCGGATCCGAATGTGTACAATGTGGCACATGATAGATCCACCATTTCATTTGAGGCATCACATGATGGGTTTTGGTCCAAGTCAGAAACTGGCCACTTCCTTTGGGGTGCAAGGATCATGTCCGGATATGTCCAATATGGTGTTGGCCACTTGATATAACCACCATTTCACTTGTTTTAAAATTCTCATGTGATACCTCAACTTGATGGGGTTTGGTCCAAGTCAGAAATTGGTAACTTCCTCTGGGGTACTCGGAACATGTCCGGATGCGGCCAATTTCGTCCTGGATGCTCAACGTATCTGTCATGGATTTGTATTTGTAGTAATTAAGACTAATTAAATTGAAGAAAACTTTTTTACTGTTTTTGAGCATTCCACTAAAAACCCAATTTCATAACTTCATTACTTCAATCAGTAATCTCATAAACATTTCTAAAATTTACCTCCCTAACTCGATAGGCCCTTCAATATCGTTGACTGTAGTTTCAGAACAAACAATGGAACAGTGTATGGGGCGATGCAAATATGACCGCAGCATCTTAGAATATTCCTTACATAGACAACCCTAATAGTCAAATACCATAAACGAACGATAACACGAATGGTAGAACTATTTCACTTATGGTTTGGATGATACTTAAATTTTTATGGTTATTTTTATATCTTATGGAAGTGATTATTACCTCGAACGGAAGTCTCCACTGCAGTAAGCACATCGTAAGCTAACTCCCGTTTTAAGGTTGTGAACTATTTTTCGATGAGTCTGGACTTCGCTTTCGGTAGTAAAATCATTTCTTTCACAAATTCCGCAGCTGTAGTAATTGTTGGTGCTAGTGGTAATTTTGGTGGTTGAAGCCATTTTTTCTGGTACCGATGTGTGTCCAACAGTATTGGTAGTGGTTGTGGTTGCACCGGACGAGCTGCCACCATACCTATGCAACAATGCTGTTGGGGAGTAAATCTGAGGAGTCTTAGTCGAACTCGTTGTATTGGACGATGCAGCAGATTGTGTGTTCCCTCCGGTGTTGTTTCCATGATGATCCGGTGAATATAGTCCATTTATTGATGCTGACCTTTGATTATATAGGTTGAGCAATGCTTTAGATTGGGATGCATTATTTGGACTTACAAATCCTTTCTTGGATTGTTCAAGATAGCGCTGTGCATGTGATTTACTTAAGCTATCATAGAATCCGTGTAGAAAGCCTGGATGTTTTAATGAATTAAGAGTGTCCACGTGCAGAGGATTATAAAATTTATTAGCTGCGTACAAATTTTGCCAACCAGCAGCCGCAGCGGCCATCTGACCGTGTAATTGTAAGTAATCCAGGTTATTAGTGTTACCATTACTATTAGCCGGGCTTGACGCAGCTGCCGCTGCATTGGAAATCTCCTTTTGACTGTGATGAGTTTGCATGTGTCGGTCTAGGAGAAATTCGACATGAAACGATTCTGTACATGCGGGACATCTTCAAACGGAAAATAAAAAAAAATAATTAATATTCAACACTTTGTTTAATCGAAGGGTATTCGTACTTGAACTTCCTGGCATGAGCAGCTAGATGAAATTGCATTTCCAGTTCAGACGCGCAGACGACTCTGCAGAAAACGCATTGTACTGCGCCGGACGCGATGTGACGTGAACGGATGTGATGCCTATTAGAGGTACATTTTAATTATATTTTTAAACGAAATTTTTCGCGACAGATTACCTGAATTCTCGATCGGCTCGAAACACTTCAGCACAAGCAGAGCATCGATATAGTTTGATTTCATTGGAGTGTGTTACGGCAAAATGAACCTGTATAGTAACTTTGCTATCAAAGGTTTCATTACAAAGGATGCATTTGTATAGCACTTGGGTATGAGAATCATACAAATGTTTGTGTAATTCTTCTACTTTAGTAAAAGCTTTATTACAAGCTGGTTCACAAATGTATTCTGCGCTGGTTACAAGGTAGTGACCAGCCACATGCTTCTCATACTCTTGTTGATCCCCTAATGTGACACCACATTGCTGACAAAGGAATGACGATGTTGCCGAACCTTGCTCGAGGTGTGCTTTTAAGTGAGTTCGAAAAGACTCAAAGTCAGGTAGCGCCGCGTTGCATTGATTGCAAAGATATGCTCCTGGTGGATTTGGCAAAACTGAACTAGGACCACCTAATGAACTGCCTTTTTCGGTTTCTCTGACATCTCGGCTAGAAGCGGAGGTACCCTCGTTTTCCATTTTCAGTTTTTTGAGACGAGGTTGACTTAAATCAGTAGGAGCAAGTTGTTCTTGAGCCTCTTGTGAGTTATCGTTTTCATCCTTTTTCTCTTGTTTGATAGATTTTGCCACAATTGTCATGGAAGTTTCATCGTTCCCATTTTCATCTTTTATGCTTTTTTCACTAGGTGGTCGTTCATCATTTATTTCCGATTGTTCTTCGTGATCATGTTTCTCATCGAAAAAAGCTGTTCCGTAGAACGAAGTATACGTATTCATGAGATTTTTGTTGAACTGTTCCATGTAGCTATTGGGACTATTTATCTTATCTAAATGAGTTGATTTGAGGTGACTAAGCATCATTGGAATAGTAGGGAACTTCATAGTGCAAAATTCACATGAAACAGGCGGATATGGTAGCATCGACTCTGGCGAGGTATGTCGGTGAAAATTGTTTTCGTTCAAAAGTAAATTACTATGCATAGTTTGTACATGAGCTCCCAGCTGTTCAATGTTGGAAAAGTCATGTTGGGTACAGTAGATACAGGTTAGTTCACCAGATTTCAGTAGCTTAGAACGATTGACCATCATCAAGTTCTGCTCATAAGGCGAGAACTTCCGTTTAGGATTTGAAGCACTACTTGAAAGTGAACTTGTCGAACGAGGACTGTAGGTTAGGTTTGGACTTCCTGTAAGGGCGATTTGCTTTTTGTGGTTCTGCATGTGGCTTGTAAGAGCAGCTGCCGTATTGTATCCACGATTGCAAATTGTGCACTGAAAGGGCTTCTGATTGTCGTGTGTTTTCATATGAATTTTCAAATGATCACTGTAATAACAATTTCGGAACATATGAAAAGTTTTGCGTTATTTTTCTGATTATGCTAAAAACACTTACCTTCTTGAAAAAGCCGCCTCACAGTGAGGACATCGATATCGACGATCTCCCGTATGCAACTTGGTATGACGATCTCTTGACCTCTTGTGTTTGAACAAACGAGCGCAATATTCACACTTGAATGGCATATGTTCGGTATGGCTCTGCAAGCAAGAAAGGGCGAAAAGAGATGAGTAGAAAATGGAACTCTTTGTAGTTGAAGAAAAAGGAAGTCAACGAAGTTGCATATTAAATAAATCAAGTTGCGAATCTTACGTGGAATGGTCTTGGAAACCAAATAATATGGTAGGTATAGCCGAACCAAAAAGAACTCCCTAGTGGAATTTCGTAACGCAAAGGCGGCGCAAAGAAACGCCACCATAAATAAAATTGAGTCATGGCAGCAAAAACTGTGTTGGAATTGCATGGCAATTTTGAAGCGTTCCTGAACGATCTGTGAGAGTCGTTTCTGATTTTGTTTTGTATCGCAGCAAATCGGCAGGAAAAGGGCCGGTTATAAAAAATATGAAACAGGCTTTTGTTTGTAGCGAAACTTGCATTGTGGCAAAATAGATGAAATAGTTTTGATCGATCTTCGCCTTCAATTCATAAACTGTGAGGAGATGGTGCATTCCCTTCGTTGGGTTTCTTTTGCGTTGGGACTTCTGTGTGCTGGTCAGTTCACAAATCAAAATTCTTTTTGACAGAAAAATAAGTGCCAAAGAATGCCGTCATCTACACGACACGTTATCTAATTTTTAAGATCTTTCATTCGCCAGTAAACGATATGTTGTCCGTTTTATTCTTACGCTCAAATGAAAGGTATTCATAGATGTCATTCTAAAATATGTTTTATATAGCCCGGTTGGATATTAAAGAACCGACAAACCTTTCAAGAGGTCTTGAGCGTATCAAAATGAAGCCAGCCAAATTACTGTTCTGTGGCCGATGTGATCGTGACATAATATGTGTTTTCTTCTTCTTTGTCTATTAAAAGCCTCCTTAATAAAGCTAAATAATAATAATAATAATTATTTGTCTATTACTGATAATTGTGCACTTAAAGTTTCGAAGTGGTTACGAAACTAAGGATCTCACAGCGAAACACCTTAAACTTTGCGGCTGTCCCCAACCTAGTGTTTTATGAGTAATTGTACAGAACTTTGAGAATAGATACCTTCAAAGCTATTGTATGATGAAACGATGTTTTTACTCTTTTATGGTCGAATGCGCATTGCGCATACAATCAGGGAAAAATATTGTAAGATCAAAAATTAAAACAACAAAACGTAATGATAAGAACCAAAAAGTCATATGCATCGTTTCAAAAAAAAAAAAAAAAAAATTGACTAGGGGAATTTACGTATTCTCGGCAACCTAAGCAGCGACCTTCTTTCTATAGCCTTTTTAACTAAGGAACGCACACATATGCAGTATTGGTTTGTTTACAATTTATTGCTGCCAGCTGCTCTAACAATTTCAGTCGAAAGAATTGTCAAAAACTGTTTTGAAACGTTTTTACAAAGCCGCAATCTTCTCTAGTGAGAGCGAGTATTGTCGGCAACCAGTTTTTCTTCGGCAACCGTTCCATTTGAACTGCATGTAAATCTGCTGTTCTATTATCGGCAACTCGAAATTAGCTACAATTTGTAGTGCGTGTGTTTCATTTCAATAAAAACTTGCTAGATTGCTTTTTCTCAGTGGTAAAAATATAGTCAAATTGAAGCTGAAAGCACAAAGAATCGTTTGCATGCATTCAGCGAAGTGTTTTCGTAAGAAAATCCAGTGAAAATAGTGTTTCAATTTGGGTTGCCGAAAATAGTCTGTCATGCCGAAGCCTTCATTTCCCCTATATGTTTAGTATTACGTCTGCGTGAAGTCAACGATTTACATGCTAATTTCAAATAACAGACTAAAGTGGTAATTTTTATACGATAGATGAAAGTATAGAATTGATAGTTCCGTTAGAGTACGGCAATGTGACAATTGCATATAGAGAGTAGAAAGCGAGCAAGGACAACTCTAGGAAGGTACAAATCGGTTTGATCATCTCTCTTTACCAAACTCTCCCGTTGGAGAGGGATGGTGAGGGGTATTCCCCCGCCACCACTGGCCAGTTATCGCTTGCAAAATCATTTTGTAAAGCTATGTTCTATGATTTTCAAAAAAAAAATTTCATTGCAAAATTTCATCGTAATTCATATAGACAAAGTTTTCTAATATGTTCTAGTTTCAGCTGGTCAAGTATGATTAAACTACATCGAACAAATTTCCATTGTCCTTAAAAAAGACAACCAACCAACCAGGTTGAGAATATTTTCGGTTTGGAAATTTAGTTTAGGACAAACGTTAAGTTCCAGTATGTAATGTGTAAAAGTCATGAAGAAGAAAAAGTTTAAAAGTCATCAAGAAGAAAAAGAGTTTAGAATTAAAATTTATCGATAGTTGTTTTTATTCTATTTTTATTTTTTATTAATTAAATTTTTAGCCTATGGCTAGTTTATATCCGTTATTGATAGTTGTGCTAATATCAAACATCTTGATGTTCATCCGTTAGGTCAAAAGTAAATTAATCCTTCATCCAGCTGTCTACTTCACTAATGAGTCAGTATTTACACGCTTTGATAACTCTATTATACCCTTTTTGTGTAGCAACCCGATGCGTCTACAAATGCGTACGATTGGTTAAGTCGCAATCTTGAAGAATTCGCTCGATGTTTCAAAAAGGTGATCTGTTGGCACGCCGGAAATTTGTATTGTGCCGATGTCGAGCAGCAATGTCTACCAGCAGAAGCTACCTAAAACATGATTTTCCCGATTTGGTATGATTACAATTATGACTGTTGTGGTGCACGATATGGAAGCACTCAATGTTCATAATTCTACTTTGACGCGCTAGCAAATGAACTGATCATAACGTGAATGAATCTACTCCAAGTACAGGACAAGCATAAATTTCCGAGAAAGGAGAAAAACAAGTTTTGCCGACAAGAGATGTTCCGTGGAGACAAGTTTGCAAAAACATGTTGTGTTGAATAGCATTTGCAGTAGGTTTCTAGAGACGAAGAACAAAAGGAACCAACTCAGAGCTAATCAGAGGTGTTGAAAGAAGCTGTCTGTTTAGAGAACTAAAACCAACAACACACAATACCTAATAAAGAAATTATTTAGTCGAGTAGCTAGACGACGCTGCTTTTCTTTTTAAACTACACAACTGAACGAAAAAGTGGGCGATCGTTTGAAAATATCAACGTAACAAACCCACCGACAGCTACATACTGGTTTCGTTTTCTCCTGAAATCTGGTGCGACACTTATTTTTCAGTCCAGACGACACCGTCTTTACTGCTACAAAAGAACATAAGTTGAGCGTAAGATATACGAACAAAAGTCACAACCTTTGACATCAAACGAGAGGAGAAAACATGGTTTAACGATGTTGTCGCTGTCTCGTTTCGTATGCATACTTTATATAGAAGAAACCATCCGCCCGGTGGAGATGACTTAATTGTCGCACTACCTCTATTACTTTACCCTTTCTTTTCAAATCAAATAAGTTGGGATAACACAAGGTACGTTTTCATACCAAAGCATTGCTCCTGCCTTTCTTAGGAAAGTATTATTATTAGAATCTCAAAATTAATGCAAGGAAGTAGTGTTTCCCTTGTCAGCCGATAGGAGACTTGTATCTATTCCCAAAACCGTCATGTTGTATGCCATGTCGTATGTCATACAGTATACAGCTTAGTATTACTGTTGTTTCTGTAACCTCTGGGAAATATATGTACAGCGCTACATCAGCCTTAGCACCTATTTTCGTCCTATGGAATAAAAAAAGTTGAAAATATCTATGCCATCACGGTGGTAGAGCGGCGCCGGTGGTGTAGTGGTAAGCGTGATTACCCCTCACTACAGCAGGCCTGAGTTCAATCCTAGTCGGCGCCGCCGGGATGTTCTGAGGCATAACATCTCTGATCAAACGGCACCGGTGGTGTAGTGGTAAGCGTGATTACCTCTCACCCCAGCAGGCCTGGGTTCAATACCAGTCGGCGCCGCCGGGATGTTCTGAGGCATAACATCTCTGATCACGCCTTCCTTCGGATGGGAAGTAAAGCCGTTGGTCCCCGGTTCATGAGTTGATGGGTCGATAGGTAGGGTCCAGGTGTGGGAGCTGCCTCCCTGGCGTCGGTAGCATTGGTGCTCAGCATGGAAAACAAGATCGACGGAAGACAAATCACGGTGGTAGAACATATCAATAGAGCAACCGTCCGATTTTGGTAACACATGACTTTTAACGTGATTCGATGATTAGGTTTGCAACTATTAATAATTGTGTTTTTTTTAACATTTACAATTATTAATAGTTGCAAACCTAATCATCGAATCACGTTAAAAGTTTCAGAATTAATCACATGATTGAGCAGTTTTACTATGGATGATCATATCGACTTCGTTATGGTCAGCGTTGTTCACGATGTTTCGTTGTTCACCAAGGGAAAAGTTCACGATTGACTGACAAAGGGGTGCGTCTTTGGAGGGTGTTTCAACACTCCGAAGGGTATAAAAAGCGGGACCTTTCAATTAGAGTCGGATCCTTGTGATAAATGCAAGAGTGGCAACTGTAAAAAATCGAATACTTCATCATTTCTCAATAGTGATGGAGTAATACGACATGCACTAAACTAAGGACACGGGATATACTACAATAGATCAATTTACTGGTCGCAGTAGTGTCAGGTCCCGAACAGAGGAAAAAAAAAAGAAAGGCAATATTCTTTCATTTATTAAAAAATCGAGAATATGGAAGTCATTAATGAGCCTTTTAATCAAGATCTGCCCGAATAAAAAAGGACAATTGTTTGAAATTAGGCTAAAAATTCCTCTTATGGTAAATTTACCTTAAGAGGTAACAACCGGTTGCTTTTACAATGGACCTACTCTAAAGATTGTAAAATTTTAACCATACAAAAACAATAAATTGAATAATATCAGCCACCAAACGTTTTTTGTTTGTTTAAAGACTCTTAATGATACCCCCTGTAAAACCCCAGGTTACCATAAATCTTATGGTTCAAAAGAATATATTTTACAGAGAGGTAGCATTGTTTCCGAATGGAGTTTTAACCGGTATTTTTTCTGGATTCCTGGTCATAAAGATACCAGTATCATTATTACCAAAGATCAGGCAGCTGGTAATTGAAAAAAAAAAAGAATACCGACTAAAACTCCATCTGTAAACAACGGTACCTCTCTTTATTGTACTTTTTATTTGACTTATCCATTGGTTTTATTATATAAACAATTGGTTTTATTGCATTGTTACAATAAGATTTATTGTTTTTCTATGATATTTTTTATTAGGGTGTTCTCCAAACATATTGAATAACAGCTCATATTTAAAGTAATGGAAAATACCAGATTGGACAGATTGGATAAAACATTATAACTTCAACATCCAAATAAACATCATGTTAAACTATTATAATTTTATTTCTTTTGATCATGAACTATTCTTTCATATTCCATTAAAAAACAGGCATTTAGAACAATCTGAACATTTTTAAAATCTTCAACCCCGCTGATCAAAAGTAATTTAGCACATGGAATAGAGTTAGCAGATGGTACAGGCGAAACGGAAGAATCGGAACGGAAGAGTCTACAATATCGACATAGAGAATGAACTTCTAATGTCGCAAATGTCCTAATGTCAGCAAAAACAAAATCATCTTCCTTTTATTTAATTCTACATAATTAATTTTGGTATCCATGACAGATACGTACTTCGACTAAAATGTGCAGTCTTCATCAGTGTCATTCCCAATAAAGACATCAAAAACCTAACCCCCTTAAGTACTCATCCCCTGGGTAAAAATGTCAGGATCACAGGTATAAAAATCAAACTACAACGTGTAGAATCGGAACTTTAATGGATTTTACTAAAACCGCAAAGCATATAAAAGATCCACGGTTTGGCTAACATTGGACAAACTTATTACACATTCTGCCAATCAAGCTCAAAATTATACCGATAAATCTTAGTTACTTGACCATCCAACTTGTTTTTTTTTCTTGCTTTACGGTTTTACTAAAATCCATTAAAGTTACACTCGTTAATTTTATGTGGGGTAATATGGGCATTAGACGAGCATAAAATACAACTTTTGACAGTTAATTGGTAGAAATGTGTTTAAATCCCTACGTTAGTAAGTGCTCATGCTGCGTATGGCAAAACGTCTGGAAAAAAAAAAATACATAGTAGTTAACATAGAAGGTGATTTATGGTAATGGTTTAATGACCTTTTTTTACTCGAGCATTGGTTACCTATACAGTTGCATAATGTTACTCTTTTCAATATTGTGTGAAGATACCGTATTAAAATTTACTTTTAATAAATTATATTATGAAGACTAAAAAATCTGATATTGAATGAAGCTGAACTTTGCATTAAGTCCTAAGTAACATTGATCCATTCTCTTCGTCGACTTCCTCTTTCGTTAATAACTTGAGCAGATAATCGTTTCTTGTTGTGTTTGTCATATTATATGATTGATAAAAGCTTCTTTTATCGATCTGTGTGCTGAAAATACATGGGAATGTCTTTACATGGCCGTGGTGATGCAAAGAGAAAGTTAAAAAGTTAAAAATATATAGCCTAATATAGCCTATAATACTGAATGACTGATTGACTGGACTGACCATTTTATCCCATAGCTACTTCACATCTATATAAATGTAAAAAAAGCTTAGGCGTTAACCTCTTTGTTCACCCTTTTGTTCACCTCAAATATTCACAAGCAGTGATCAATATTTCAGGAATAATCAACATTATATTATAATAACAATCCCGAAATCTGATGCTATCATAATTTTCAGTAACTTCAGGAATGCTCATCCCCGACCTTTGTAGAATACTCAAAATTCTTTTTTTTTCTATTAACTACTGCTAATAATTTTCTTTTAACTTTATTTAGATATTTTTACAACTACTAATAAATCAGTTATCAAAAATCCATCATCACCATCGTGGTGAACAAAATACTTTTAACAGTGCTACGATAATTATTTAAATGTCGTTATGACAGCAATCGATACAAAATAATCCGTTACAAACTTCGTCAAGATACATAATTTGTCAATTAATAAAAAACAAATTCACTAAATAGGGTTAACTACCCCATTTCCAGCCTATTAAGCACAACCCGCACTTAGTCTTTCTTAATCTAGCGCAGTTTAGCACCAAAAGGAATGTTATTATTACCGTAAGATTTGATAAAGAAAAACCAATCGTTGAGATATTTTCAAAAGTCTAACACTGCTTCTTGACGCCAAACTCGGCCTACGGATTCTAAACTCGGCCTAACGCATTGAAACACCAATGAATTCACTTCGGCCTATCGGATGAAGATAAAAATTGATTCGGTCGGAGCGCTTCTTTTGTTTTTGGGAATAATGGTTCCAAACCTTCATATCACGCGTTCTCATTGACTTCGTTCGATAGCTTACTAGCTAAAGTATCGTACCAAACGCATAATTGACTTGCTAACTCTGAAATCATGGATTTATTTGAAGTTTTCTGCTCGATAGGCCCAAAATGGGCGATTAGGCCGAAGTAGTTCTCTACCCTATCTGTTCAAAAGACAGCTTCAACGTGTGAAGTGCAATGTCTCTTAAATTATGTAAGTGCTGTTGCACGTTTAATTTGTCTAGGCATCGAATTGAAAACCTTTATTCCTTTGATAGGGTTAACTACCCCATTTCCGGCCTATTAAGCACAACCCGCACTTAGTATTTCTTAATCTATAGCAGTTTAGCACCGAACGGAATGTTTTTATTACTGATGGCTTACAAATTTATTTACCTTTCCGTAGGGTTAACTACCCCATTTCCAGCCTATTAAGCACAACCCGCACTTAGTCTTTCTTAATCTAGCGCAGTTTAGCACCAAAAGGAATGTTATTATTACTGATGGCTTCCAAATTGATTTACCTTTCCGTGCATACCGTAAGATTTGATAAAGAGAAACCAATCGTTGAGATATTGTCAAAAGTCTAACACTGCTTCTTGACGCCAAACTCGGCCTACGGATTCTAAACTCGGCCTAACGCATTGAAACGCCAATGAATTCACTTCGGCCTATCGGATGAAGATAAAAATTGATTCGGTTGGAGCGCTTCTTTTGTTTTTGGGAATAATGGTTCCAAACCTTCATATCACGCGTTCTCATTGACTTCGTTCGGTAGCTTACTAGCTAAAGTATCGTACCAAACGCATAATTGACTTGCTAACTCTGAAATCATGGATTTATTTGAAGTTTTCTGCTCGATAGGCTCAAAATGGGCGATTAGGCCGAAGTAGTTCTCTACCCTACATACCGTAAGATTTCATAAAGAGAAACCAATAGTTGAGATATTGTCAAAAGTCTAACACTGCTTCTTGACGCCAAACTCGGCCTACGGATTCTAAACTCTGCCTAACGCATTGAAACACCATTGAAACGCCAATGAATTCACTTCGGCCTATCGGATGAAGATAAAACATGATTCGGTCGGAGCGCTTGTTTTGTTTTTGGGAAAAATGGGTGCAAACATTCATATCACGCGTTTTCACTGACTTCGTTCGGTAGCTTATTAACTAAAGTATCGTACCAAACGCATAATTGACTTGTTAACTCTGAAATCATGGATTTATTTGAAGTTTTCTGATCGATAGGCCCAAAATGGGCGATTAGGCCGAAGTAGTTCTCTACCCTATATAATGAATTTTGCGAAGCACGGCTAAAGAAATGTGGTGTTTTTACCGACAACCATTTTAAAGCAACCATTTTAAAAGTTGTACCTGGCTAGTTTGTTTATGTTTTTACCCGAACACGACATTATTTCTTTTGAATACCCGTTCCATACCCGATCCCGATTTTTTTAAATACCAGTACCTGACCCGAACCGATTTTTTAAAATCGAGAAACCAATAGTTGAGATATTGTCAAAAGTCTAACACTGCTTCTTGACGCCAAACTCGGCCTACGGATTCTAAACTCTGCCTAACGCATTGAAACACCATTGAAACGCCAATGAATTCACTTCGGCCTATCGGATGAAGATAAAACATGATTCGGTCGGAGCGCTTGTTTTGTTTTTGGGAAAAATGGGTGCAAACATTCATATCACGCGTTTTCACTGACTTCGTTCGGTAGCTTATTAACTAAAGTATCGTACCAAACGCATAATTGACTTGTTAACTCTGAAATCATGGATTTATTTGAAGTTTTCTGATCGATAGGCCCAAAATGGGCGATTAGGCCGAAGTAGTTCTCTACCCTATATAATGAATTTTGCGAAGCACGGCTAAAGAAATGTGGTGTTTTTACCGACAACCATTTTAAAGCAACCATTTTAAAAGTTGTACCTGGCTAGTTTGTTTATGTTTTTACCCGAACACGACATTATTTCTTTTGAATACCCGTTCCATACCCGATCCCGATTTTTTTAAATACCAGTACCTGACCCGAACCGATTTTTTAAAATTAAATTGTAAAAACCCGTACACGGCCATCTCTACTGCCTATCTAACATGATTAAACGCTTCAAAACGCGTAAAAGTTTTATTTTAACCAAGCTTTCAAAATGACATCACTATCTGTACACCATCTAGTCTAGAGTAGTAACAATTGACTATATTATGCTGAAGTTAAATCATCTTTTGCAAACTCTTTTTCATGTAGATATTCGAGTTTACTTACAAATTTGCCAATAAATTTGACAAAAGTGAATTTGCAGTTGTTTAAGACATCCCCGCAACTATTTATCAGGTGAAGTATTTTTTACCGAAAAGTTATTATTAATTCATTTTGACGTATGTTTCGTCATTCGTCAGAAGAAATCCTTCAAATTTCGTTAAGACTCAAGACACTGTCACTCAATTCAGATTCTTTTCTTTTTGAAATATTCTTCAATCATCATCATTAGTATACACATACATTTACACACTATCTATCCGAAAATTTAAAGCAAGTATTTTTTGATTTTACATCGAAAATTTTTCTGGATAAAACACTTTCACTGCATTGACTTACTTGTGTTCTTCGTGTTCAATACAGTTTTTCAGAGTTTTTTTTTTATGGATGGAACGGTTGGCAAATGCATTGCAGATATGCGTTGAAAAGTGTAAGTTGGTCGAACACATTTTCTCCTATTCCGTATAAAATTTTCAACATTGATATTGATACAACGCAGATAAAAAGGTATATGTTGTGTATTAAAACGTTTTGCAAAGCTAGAGCATTTTCACAAGGTGCCAGATTTTTATTGAAGAAATTAAAGTTGCCAGTTTGTGGGATTTTGTATCCGTAAGACTATATATATAGTGACTATAGTGTGTAGCGGTATGTATATTGAAACCTTCCACTAGATTTAGATTTTTAATCGGGCTTTAATTAAAAATTATCGTTTGCAAGTTCAAAATGTTTTTATAATGCTAAAGAATGATATAATTTTACAAGACGAAAATGCAGCACCCGCAAAGTTTAAAATAAATCAAACAAGGATGAAACTGATTGCCTTTATTCGGACACAACAAGCAAGATACCAATTAAGCCTGATTTATTTCTCACTAACTATCCGATGACACCAAAGGTGTTGGCACCATAACTGTGTTCTCAACAGATCTTGTCAAACAAGATCAATTAAAGGATAAACCATATTTCATTCACGATAATGTGCTGATTCTCTTTCTTACTCTTTCCAACGCAATTTCATTTCATCATAGGGTATATCGATCTGCTATTGGTGGCCCGACCGAGGATAATTTATTGTGGGGCGAGGCATTGGTCACATCTCACAAATATCAGCAAACGAGTTCGTTCGATTGATTCCGATGGCGAACGCCGCCTTGCTCATGTATGGATCATGACTGTGATTTCACTCCATAATGGTATGCTAATGAGGCTCCAGTCAATGTAGAGTGGAAGATACTCACTTGTAAGGGTAAATTATGCATAACATCCCATGAGGCACGAAGTTTAACAGACAATTGGAGTGGTTGGTAAACTTCACATCACAGCACGAATTATAAAAGATAATTTCACTAATAGTTGAGCAGTTTTAGAACTACTGGAGGTTTTATGAAAATGAGATGATAAATTTCGGCTTTTTTGGGAAAGTATAAACACAATCCTCTTTTCACGAAGTTCTAGAACAGGAGTCACGGAGCGCTTGTGCGATAACAATTCTTTGGGAGCATCGAATTTTCAAGCATTCAACTCACAAATAATTTATAAATTCGCATAAAAAATTTACAGGACCATACAATTTCGACGAAAATTGTCAAATTTCATCTCAAAATATAAACCATTTTCTACAATAGAGAAAAGGGAGAAGCACAATTTTTTCTACCAATCAATATTGGATTGTATGCGTGGCTGCTTCTCACCCCTGTCGTTGTCGTTGGGATTTTTTTGATGCATAAACATCTCTGGCCCCGTTTTTGTTCGGAATGAAAACAAAGCCGTTGTACAGTGTGACGACTTATAACATAACCTGGTTAAAGTACCTTTTAAATGACCAACAAGGAGTATTGAACTCGGAACAGGTACAAGGAAGGGTCCAACATATATTTCGTGTGAAAAATTCATCCTTTGACATTTGTATTGTCATAATTTGTTTAAAGCCTACTTTAATGCAACGCTTATTATGGTATCGAATCGGTTTGTGCTGTTTATCAGACTTGATATAAAAAATAATAATTTTCGGCTAGTTTTTGAAAGATTCCGAAACATAAGGATCCTATTTTTGAAAAGCTAATAAATTTTCCTTTAGACAGTGCCAAATCTGTAGATTGGACGTTTTTTAAAATTCATGATTAAACATTGAAGGTTAAAAAAAAATATAAAAAAAACCTTTTCTATTCAATTTGAAATTTTAAAATAACATTTTTAAGTTTGTTGTTAGAATATGATATACACTTTAAAGAAAAATAAAAGCTATAATTACATTTTTAAAAACCCTTCTATGTCAAATGTAATTTAGATAACATTATTCGAATTTTTATACGTTGAAATTCTATCAAAAATACATTTCTCTACCGAACGGGCTGAAAATGAATTTTCAATATAATGGGTGCGATATCTACCCAGATATGGAAGCTGCTTCTCTGGCTTTCGATTGCAAGATTATATTTTTAGCACCTTTTCTATAGCAAAAGCATTGATTAACTGATAGTTCGCTGTGCCTTCTTGGAGCGTAAAATAAAATTAAAATAAATCTGTTGATTAGATGATAGTAACCAACATTGTAACAAAGTACAACATTATAGAGATTATGGTTTCTACGAATCATCGATTAGCCGCAGGAAAACATGAGAATTTACTCAGCAGAAATATGTATTTATAAAGTGACGTTCCGGTTTTCAGCCGAGTTCAACATAAAGCAAAAAAAGAGACGTGCAGGGCATTCGATTGACTTCCTTTCGGGCGCCTTTGATTTCACCAAAGGACAATTATCGGCACCATTAAGTCAGTCGATTAAAATTGCAATTTTTCTGCTGCTGCTGATGCTCGTTTAAGTAGCACCTCGCTAGGGAGCTCACGTACCTACTACTTTTCGCTTACGAGGATCTGACTGAGCCTCGAAGAAAATATTTTTTTTCAACCAACCAAGTGACATGGGGATGGTTGTAAAACAACAACACTGATCTGCGATATCACACGTTTTCCAATGCTTTGTAGCCTAGCATGCCAAGGCAATGCAATAAAAAATAGTAGGAACAGTTGGACTTATTAAATGGCAATAACGATGCGGCGATTATTGACCAGTCAATCAATCAAACGCGTAAATCAATGGGACGTCCTATGTTAAGCTAGCAAGTCAGAAATAAGCTTATCCACGATATCAAGTGCTTTTGGTACAGTGCGGTGAGGAGCGGCACAATTATATAAGGTATTCTGTGTTCGCAAAAGGCCCCGGCGGGAAGTGGTTTGGATTTGATCGACAATATTTGCCGTGCCATCGAATTTTACGATCGAAAGGTGCGAGGGGTTAATTACGCGTATCGATCTAATTATCTGTAATTTCTGAATATTACACATATTTTCAAAAGATTTTTCCTTGTCGATTTTTGTCGGTGACAGGAACCTTAACAGGGGCTATCACGTTTATTAGTATTAGTAGTTTAGTTGCAGTCTGAGTAAACTTATTTGTAGATTGTAAAAGTGTATAGGGAATATGGTATAACGCAACAAATACATTTTCTTACGTTTTTTTTTCCAGTCTCTGCTTGTGAAAATTTACGCTCGTAATGGAAATTTTGCCCCTTACATAGAAATGCTACGTCACTGAGCAGATTGCAATCAATCCCTGAGACCATCGATGCTTAATCACTCACCTGTTCGTGCTTTTTCAGGTATCCAAGTCGTGGAAACGTTTTATCACAAAATTGACAGCGATAAGTGCCGTCATTATTCTTGCTGTGGCTATTAGTGTGATTGTTGTTTTTAATTATTTTATTATTGTTGTCGATCCGGTTGCGTCTCTCGGTACGGCATTTGTCTCCGGTAGTACTAGCCCCGCTTACACCAGCTGAATCCCCATTCGGTAAAAGTACTCCAGTATCGCCGTCGTTGGTGATCGAGTTTGGCGTCGTCATGCCATCCGATATGGAGGGTGAAAAGCTCGACGACGTGTGCGAAGAGTAGAGCTCTGCAACATAAAAAAAAACACAACGTAGGTTTATATGAAGGACGAAACGGAAGTCATAATTAGATTGATGACTGTTACACGATGATAATCAGGTAATGGATTATTTATGATGGCAAATTTATATTGATGCGATGCTCCATTACACTTCCTTACGGATTTTGTTCTTGATGATAAGACTGGTTGTTGATCCTTTTTATTATCATACGGATTTGAATGAACGGATAAATGAGATCAAGAGAAATAACATATGGAAAAATATACATTTGCATCAATCACAATTTGTGGGGAAATCTCACGCCCAAGTATGAATCTTTGCACAACCTTCTTTTCTCATTTTTCTTGTGCAGATGTAGGTAGCTGAATGATGATGATAAGAGTAATTTATCGTAATCTAAGCTGAAATGATGCTTCAGTCATGTGTTTTTAAGAATGTTGCTATTTACGAAATCAGGAGATAAATGTGAAATTTTTGGAACGTGACTATTTATCGTAAAAATCTTACGTGGTATTCACACGCTACAAGCTGATTGGCGAAGCGGTTGAAGTAAAATAACATAATTTTAATTTTACGAGGGCGTTGTCAACGTCTGCAAAAATGGATGTAATCCCGAGCAAAGACCGAGATCAAAATGAAAACTTATTTGGTGTTGTGATCACGCTTTTAACGATTACTCAGGTTTATGTCGTTTTGGTCGTTTTAACGGTTAAAACAACCGGTGAACACTCGTGTTTATTTCAGTTCCCGTTGGACGTAATTTGTGATGAGCCCCGGTCCCTTTCAAATTGTATCATTATTTATGTGCGGTCCATATATTTGAAATGACGTTTCTCATTCATCTAGTGATGGCCAATTTTCATTCGAATTATTGATTAATCGATTAACGAACCGAAAAGTAAAATATTTGTAATCGGTTATATCATGCCGATAGAAGCATTAACTTCTTCAGAGGATCATCACCGATCGTTTCAAACATGTGCTGCACTCTCATTGGTAGAAAAATGACAGCACAGCGAACAAAAAATAATCTATTAGTTGTTAATCGAGTAATTAAAAAATGGGACACCCCTGATTTTGGTGTGTTTGTTTTGATAAAAATTTCATCTCTACTGAGGGGGCAGCAAAACCACAAAATTACCTTTAATACGGGGGGTATTCATTGGATGAAAGGGACCGTGAAAGAGGACACTAAAATAGAAAGTTTTTCTTCCGACAGTTTCATCTTAGTATTCATCTTTGGTTAAAATATCAAAATTGAGAACAAAAAATCTTCCAGTGACATCTCATTGAAAACTAATTCTGCTACCAGTGAGAGCAAACTGATAACAAAACGAGTATTAAATTTAATGTTCTGCTAAGGCAATGAAAACAGAACTGCAACAACATATTTTTGAAGAGCAAATGTTTCATCCAAATTTAAATAAAATGTGTTATCAAATTTTTCAATCGCCGAAACAGAAATTATATTAAGATTTCAGTTTCATGTTGTCTTATAAATTTGATTTCGATTTGCTGTCATTTTGATGCTGCACATTGCTCGGGATGTGTGTGTGGAAATCATCGCTTATATTTTGAATAGTTCTGCCAACATGTAAAAAATGACCACAACACACCCAACTAACAGCATCAGATATAGGCGTAGCCAGAGGGGGGCAGCTGCCCCCCTAAACCCAGAAAAAATGTCCATAGATTTTTTGTTCGCCCCCCGTTACGCTCTTGGCACCAGGCAGTGCAAACTTCCTTCACCTGTTACTGATGTTGGTTTGCCTGCATGAGTCTTAATATGCGGGCCAATCTAAGTTTAAAGCCATTGCTTGCATTTGGAACATATGTTGCTCTAAAACTGATTGCATTGTATGTACCAGCAGCACATACTTCATTATGTTGTGGAAATGGTCGGATGAATATTAGGGTAGGTGTTCTAGTAATAGTGGTGTATCTATAGTTGTGGTATGGGGGTTGTGCCGGAATAATAAGGGAACACTAGATAAAATTATTATTCACCGGTAGCTCTCCCAAAATAAAACATATTTGCATATTTCAAACATAAAATTAGCCCAAAATTACGGAAAACAATTAATTTTCCTGAACATTGTTCATATGATTGCACAGAAAAAAGTTCTTTATTTTAACTGTCGCTTAAAATCTCCCGTTGTTTAATTTTGAGCTGTACTGCCCTTTTCAGCATAGCATAATTAAAACGTTGTTTTTGTACAGAAATCAATCTTTAAGAAAATGATTCAAACTTTGATGATCGATTAAAAAAAAGTAGAATAGTCTGTACCTAGGGCCACGAACGGAAGCTTGACGTAGGACCGCTAGTGGACGGAACAAATGTGAAGAGCATTTAGTTCTTTTAATTGATCGTTCATCTATTATTTTAACTCTTTCCGTTTGTGAATTGTAGGCGTACCAAATTTGTAGTAATTTTTTTAAAGAGAAAGTTGATGAAGAGAATTGTTAAAAATCACTTGCACGCCTGCTTCCAAGTTTGGTTATAAGATTACATCTCTGGAGAGCATTTTGTGTGGCCGTTGGGGGCGTGTGGTTCTGAATATGGACAAACAGGCACAGATAAATTCTATTCTAACTCTTTACTGTAATAAGCTTTATGGTACTGAAAAGGGCCGTTTTGTTGCTAAAGTTGGTGATGATTTAACCTCCGAAACCGTACATAGTGCGTATGTCGCTTCAAAACGTAGACGACATCCATGGCCGCTTACGCTTGGCGTGTTCAGAGTAGGTAATAGCAGCATCACGGATCACATTTCCAGGAAACCCTTCACCACCTTCACACCTCGTGTTTTCTCATAGATCAGACCGGAGATAGTTTGACACCGCCACGGCGAGCCAGACGACGGATGATGGTTATCACGAAGAACCTTGCGATGACGGTTGGCGCCTCCTTTACCAAGACCTTTTCCTCCTTTGCCAATCTGTTGCTTGAAGGGCAGAAGAGTGGACTACCTAACCTTCCACCACCTTCCTACTGCTGCTATTGATGCAAAGCTGCCTGCTCACCAAGCCGTCCGAAGAGAAAATGAGTTGAGGCTAGACAGCAGCGCTGTTTTATATCATTTCAGGTTAAAGCATAATGATGTGCAACCAAGTGGTACTCGATTATGACGACTGGGTTTGGGAAGAACGTTTATTTCATGAAAACAGTGATAAAATTATCACTTTTTATTTGTACATTGGACAATGCTTGACATCACCACTTTTTCAATAGTTTCTTGTTGAAAATTATTGATCGGTAGTATTGCTATTGATGCGTGGAAAAATTTCTGTTTGATTAGTGATAAAATTATTGAAATTGGTCCAGGGGCAGCTGAGTTATTAATGTTCAAAATCTTTCATAATATTGTTACATGTTCCATTTTCGGTTTTCACAAAGTGTACCCCCATATAGAGATTAGTGACGTTTAACGCACGCACACTAGCGGGAGCAACGCCGTATAAATTTGTTTATTATTTTCCTCTGGCTAACCTAAAAAATGTATGAAAGTAGATCGGTCAAAATGAGTTTGACATCGATTTGTTATGTATTTTCCTCGGATATTCACTTACACGCTCTCACATATCGCACCAATACAACCGGACGTGAAAATCTCTATAGAAATCACAGACGTAGTCCTACGTCAAAATTTCTTCCGAGCTCCACCCTAAAACATGCACTAAATTTGTTGCTATAAGTATGCCTAAAAGGATTGTACACAATGTAGCTGCAACTCTCCTCAGTTCGGGACATAAAACCACTGCGACCAGCATCCCGTGTCCTTAGTTTAGTGCATGTCACATTATTCCATCACTATTAAGAAATGATGAAGTATTCGAGTTTTGATATAGTTGTCATTCTTGCCTTCATCGCAAGGAATCGATTCTAATTGAAAGGTTCCGCTATTTGTACTATTCGAAGAGTGAGTGCACCCTCCAAAGGCGCGCCCCTTTGTAAGTCAAAATTGGATTCCTTAGCAACAAATAACACCGATAATGACCATGCAACAGAACCCTAATCTTAACCACTTCAAACTAGGGAACAACTATCAGAAGATTAGCAACCACATACAGTCATCCCAGTATTATGGGTCAGGCGGTTCTGCGTGTTAATCTAATGGAAGTGACCCGTCATTGTGGGTGACTTATAATACTGGGGTGACTGTACATGAAGACTTACTAATTTTTTCCTTGTTTCAAGATCATCCTCGGTTCAAGAAACCCGAGGACTTATTACTATTATAATTATGTGTGTGTGTGTGTGTCATCCTCTATCCCTCACCCAGCCGGGGGCGTTGGACAAGTAGAACTGCGAATAATTTGATCAAATCTCATGCTCCGTAATGGTGCCCTTTATGTTGTGAAGACTAGTACTTCAAAAAGGGTAACTTTTGAGGCAAGACAGGGTGTCCTCAACAAGTTAAGGGAACAGGATGCACTAGATGTCCACAACAGGTACAGCAAAACATCACATAGACGCCCTTATTCACACTAACTACTCAGGGGGTAGAAGGTCAAGAAGAGCCACCGCCGCCAACTAAAGCTTGAACCGGGTACCTGGGACTCCCACGATATACCCGCGGCAATGGTCAGCAGACGATGCCCTGTGCGTATTTAGTATGTAATATGTTTTATTTGGATACACAAAATGTTTGAAGCCATGCGTCATCTAAACCATAATTTGCATCACCACAAATACACTTGTCAACAATCTTCAACTGGAACGTACTCACCAAATCACTTCACCCGGGAGCGCATTCCCGATGCTTCCACGCATATTTTTTTTTCCCTCCACTCCAACCACACAACAACCAAATATCACTTTTCTTCACTTTTCTTTTTCAAGTCACTCCGTGCACAAAAGCAATGCACATCTCAAAACCCTTCCAATAGATCAGCTCACTTCTCATCACCGCGTAAATAAACAGAAATTAAAATTTTCACTCGCGATGCCACAAATTTCTGGTCCGGGAGAAACAATCAAACCACGCCAATTTTGCAAACATGATGAATCATGTTTTCTTTCTCGATTCTAAAACTTCTCGGAAAGCGAGAAACCAACACTCACACACGTATAACCGTCCGGGAGGCAGAGTGCCAGCGCTAATCCAGCAAATGCAGCCGAAAACTATGAAAGCGAATGCACGCACAAAACAGAGAACGAACTTAACACACAACCGTATCCAAAGGCGTTAGAAACTCGACTCCCTTATTACTATTATAATTATCAAGACATAAAAATTAACAAGGACTAAGATGTGTACCTTTGATTACTGAAAAATCCTGTTCCCCCAGTTTGAAATAGTCAGGACTAGGAAGCGGTGGTAGATCTTACTTCCCGTAATGTACCACGAAAAGGTGATCCACGTTAAGGGGCATTCGGGGCTTAATGTTAATCGGTCCTAAACTAACATATTGTTGACAAGTTATTAAAACAAATAAATTTTGCAGTCAATCTACCTTTTTTTTTAAACGTGATACACTACAGCCTATATTATGATTTAGAGTATCTAGATATCAAACCTCATACATATAATTTCCTGTGAAACTAGATGCATGGCATCTTATATCTAGTTAGGCTTTATCACGTTATATAGGATGTAATGTGAACGTATATAAGGTATGTTTAAACAGCAATTGTAGAAATTAATTTTAGTTTGTAAATATATTTATATGACAAATATAATATTGCAAAGATTTTAATGAAATAATGAAATTGGGTTGTTAGCGGAATGCTTAAATAAAACAGCAGTGTCTTGTACTCGACTAATTAGTACAAGGCACTGAAGAAGTCTGCACATTGTAAAAATACGCGAAATACGCGTATCTGTCAAGGATAAGCAAATAAAGTAGTGGAATTAAATGGAAATTACTAATCCTTCTCTCTCTCAGTATACAGGTATTCCACTAAGACGACCACATTCATCAGGATAACTTCAGCATGTTTTATAGTTCAGTACTGGCTGTGCATGTGTAGACTAGACTAGATTAACTTCATCAAGTTTTATAGATGTTGAGAGAACGTAGAATTTCATTAAACAATGTTGAAAATTTGTGAACTTTAGAGAAATTATGTGAATTTTGTAGAAGAGGAACTTTGATGAAACTGAGGGATTTTTCTTTAACTTCATTGAACTTGTAAAAAACATCAAGGATTTTGTTCATATCACATCGTAGAAATTCAGGAAATTTAATACAAATTTGGGGAACTGCGTAAAGCGTCAGAGAATTTTGAAGAAATCCAGGGTGCTTTGTAAAAAATTGGGGAAGGTTTGTATAATTGGGAACCTTCTACAAGTTTGGAAACTTTGTTTGATTTAAGAAACCTCTTTAAATTTCTTTTAGCTTCAGGGCACTTCGTTATAATTTAATCGACTTATAATAGATCATGAAATTCTGTGGAAATTCAACGAACTTTGTAAAACTACAAGTTTTTTTTTTGAAAAAAACTAACAACAATTTAAAAAGTTTAGGAAACATTATAGAAGTGTTCACTCTACTACTAATAGTAATTCTGAGTACTTTATAGAAGTCATGCTAACAATTCAAGGAACTTCATAAACATTCATAGAAGTATTGGAAATATTTTTAAGCTCAAAGAACTTCGTAGAAGTTCAGCCAAAATTGCAGACGCTCAGCGAACTTCGTCGAAGTCCAGAGAATTTTGAACTGCAGAGTTTGATTTGAGATTTTTGTTTTGCCAAGATGTTTTGGAAAATTCGTAGAGATGGTTCAAGGTTTTTCCTCAAGTTTGCAGAAGGTCATAAATTAAGAGATGAACTAGCCTATGGCTAAAAATCTCTCTAATAAAGAAAAAAAAAAAACAAAAAAAGAAGTCATAAATATTCTGAGATCTTGGTAAAATTGAGATAACTTGGGAAAAATTATTATTGAACTTGGAAGAAGTTGATAGAGCTTCGTTGAAGTTGAGAAAATTTAAAAGAATTAAAGAAAAGGGACAATTAAAGGAACATTATTGGAGCAATTTTTCCGCCCCTCAGGAATTATTCAGTGGCAAATTCCCCCATCGCCAACTGCCAAGTACGGCACTGATAATGATGTAGACTTTTAGAATGCTTTATAACCTTGATAAAATTTACAATGTTGCTTGAACTAAGTCGTGCTGAACAGTCTGCATGCCATATCGAACGACAACATCCAACGATGTGTGAACTTTGTACCCTCTAGTGGAATGGTAGTTTGTAGTACTTTCTGATATGTATACCGCAAAGATACATACAGAAGGCTAGGGTTGCTTTTGAGAGTGCACGAAATATAGGGAGATCTAACCAGATAAGTCAACACCCCCAAAATCCGAGTTTTCAATTCAAATGTGAAATCTGCGAGACATGATATATACCAGTCAAAAGTTGCAGGTCTTCATCAACCGATGCCTACGGTATGTAATTCATGCCTGGTGGACTCACAGCTGGATCTCGAATGCTGAACTCCATCGTCGATGTCATCAGAAGCCGATATCAACAGAATTTCAAGAACGTAAGTGGAGATGGGGTTGGAGATGAACTAGCCAGTTGACTAAAAATCTCCCTTATAAAACTTAAAAAGTGGAGATGGGGCGCAAACGAAATCTGCAAGCAGTCGCTGGATTGTATGACATCGTAGCAGAGAGTGGGGATCATGGCGGAGGAGCCTCAAGCAGGAAATAACGGAAGTCAACGAAAATTTGAACTGGACCCATGTGTGGTGAGACGTTTTTTTTTTTTATAACGTTATTAAAGAGAAATGTGGTGAGACGTTACCACATGGTAAATATCTGTCTAGAATATAAACATCATAAAAGAATAACATGTACTGCAAAATCTTCCATGTTTGCCCTATACATCATTAGTAGTGTGCAGGATACATAAGTGAGGGAGTGAGAAAGATAACCACAAATCCGAATAAAAACCATAAGATGTATCATTACTATTATTAACGTTCCTTTCCGGTTGTAATCACCATAAGATGCATTATTTGATTATAATACTATGATACGTTAAACACATATTTCAAGCATATCTTATCTTATCTTATCTTTTCTTTCTTTAGAACCATATACGGAATCTTATCTTATCTTTCTTTAGAACTATATACGGAATGTACCATGTTGGGTGACGTTTCCCTGAATGACAAATGAACAGTGCCTTGAAGTTTAAATCAGCATTACTAACTTGCTAGCTGACTACTACCAACAATCAATACGAAACTAACGATTTTAAATTGGCTCACCACTTTAGTAGCCTATTGGTCCCAAGCAAACGATTAACGTACCCTATTCTTATTGAAATTCTATTACTACACTATGTTTGTTTTGATTCGCTATGAAAGTTTGACAGATAACATCAGGGGTGTGTGGATTCATGCAGAACATGCAGGGGTGAGTGAAATAGCTTGGGACTGCTTGGGACCGTTGTTCTGGTACTGAGTGAGCCAAAAATAATAATGATTTTCTTCGGGACCCAGTAGTCTTAGAGTTACCTCTATGCTACTACTATCTCACTGATGTATCATCCCACTGTACATGGAGCATAAAGGTTATGGTTGAGCAGCGTAGTCACGTACACCATTACACAATCACGTATAAAAGTATTCCAGTGTGTAATGCATCAAACGACTTTGATTTTGGCATCAAAACTAAGAAACGTTTTTTAACCTCAATCGATATCTTTAGCAGAAAGCATCGAAGTTTTTTGGCGTTCCTGGTGTTTGACGTCTGCTGCATTAAAAGCAGGTGGAGGTAGGTGATAAATTAATTCTTATGATCAGTACAATTATTTATCTCTCTATTTCCCGTTTCATTTAAAAAAAACACAAACATGCCCGAATAGCTGGATAACTAGACAGCTGACGATGCCATATATGCGGCCACCAGGTTATATTTTCAGGATAAGGTAATCGATAAAATTTCTGAATGTTTTGTTTTGTTTCATGTTTCTTTTCAGTTTCTCGGATTTACAATAGTTTTCGGCAACAAGTGGATTCAAAACCCCAAGTGCAGCCAAAATTGGTGCGGAAAATACTCCGGATAGGCAACAACCTAATGAAACCTCGGATGAAAAAAGGAAAGGTTAAAATACGGTATTATTCTGATGTTTGTATAAATTGAATTGTAAAAAATAGAAACAAAATCATCAAAATCATACCTGAATTCGTTGATTTATTTGCATTGCAAAACACAATATTACAAGTTCTAAATAATGATAACGGGTACAATAATTCATATCGTATTACCTTAAATAAATGATAACCTGCATTATCAGACAGTAAAAAACTGGATGATAATAGGATCATTCCGTGAATAGTTTAGGGAAAAAGATGTCCCAGAAAATATGAGTTTATATATGGTAACCATACTTTACGACCTATTGAGTTTATGGTAGAATCTTACATTATTATAATAGTTATCATCCATACGATTCAGGGTGTATGATTATTTTATGATAACATGTATCATCTTATCATTCACTTTAATAATTTCACGACGATAACTGGTGTCCCGAGTAGCACATGTCCGATACCAACAGTTGCAGAAACTTGTTTATGACTGGAATAAGTCATAAAGGAGTTTCCACAACCGGTTTACAACAAGTGTGCTACTAGGGGTAGTAGCCTTACAATACTTGTTTATTCGGGAAGCCACTTGGAGATCACCAGAAAATTCTGAATTTAAACTATCGTGTAAAATCTCCCCTAGTTAAATTTTGAGCTACAGTTGGCATAAACAACGAAATCGTTTACAAGCTTGAATACAATATTGTTAATTTAAGCGATATTGCGCTTAAACACTCGCAGAAGTGTACATAAATTTTTCAAACGGTGTACTCAGATGAAAGAGCTGAGTAACCTCAATTTTAAGAAATTTCTTTTTGATCTTAGCCAGGAGTTTTCAACCTTTTTTGTTCCATGTCCCTCTTACCAAATATTGCTCAAAACAGTTCCCTATAAAAAAGTTAGTTATTGTGAATTTTACAAGTAGACTCCTGTGTCGAAAATATTCCCAAATTTTTTTTTTCGCTTAATTAAAAATTAATATTTTTCTATCACTTTTTTCGGTGCTATATTTCGCCAGAATATTTTGAAGATTATAATAATGAATGTGAACGGTGGAACAAGAGTTAAATGTTTTTTTTTATAATCATATTGAAATAGTTTTCACCGGTCACCTTAAATGTTTAAGTATGCAGTTGAAATTTCGGTTGTTTCAAACGGAAAAAAATAATGCAGGCTGCAACTTACAAGCAAGTTTATCCAGATTGTATAAACCCTCCACAAGATGATTTTCTAGACGTAATGCATTTGGGAAAGCAAACTTTATTCGAAAAATAAGCTAACATAAAAATTACAAAATTATTTTAGAAACTTTCCGCTGACCACATAACAGAATCTGTTCATGTCGTGAAACATTGCTGATTCTGAAGAACTGCATTTGCATGAAACATGTGCAGAGGATGTAATATATCCAACCTTACATTGGATATAAGAGAAGTTTGTTTTGCGTGTAGTTATGCCACATTTGATGCAGTTTCATTAAGAAGTATTATTCAAAATAACGTTATTTTAACAATCAATTGTTACATGTATCGATTTTAAAAACAACAGATGAACCAGCTGTGTTGCTAAAATTGAGATCACATTGTAACATCCATCAAGCGAGTTGTCTGTCCACCATGGAGGTCCAGCATCTGACTAGAATCCAGCGGTTGAATACGAACTGTTTATCCCTTCATGGTGGACAAAAGACCTTAGCGTTGATAAGTAGTTCAAGAAACCACGTTAAAGGGAATTCCAGAAGTCATTAGGGGGTAAAAGTACCTGACTATGGGTGTATGATTAAAAAAAAAACAATACCGGCTTTCTACATTGTCAGAATGTATAATAGGTCGCAAAAACCTTACGTCTTTTGTGATACTCTTTTACTGATTGCTGTTAATTGAGCTCATTCTTATGACTGGATTAATAAAATCGTTTTTAATTCAATTGACTTCGAAGCTCAAGTGTTCTCGCAGGTCCCTCTTCTTTTCAATTTCGCCAGAAGTTACCATTAAATTACCCTACTGTATCGCGTGTACAAACAAACACACGCTCGGTATGGATACCGTCGAAAGTGAGGCGAACATGTTCCCCTAGCGAAAAGTAGCAGCTAATGAGGATGTGGAGTATTTAATCCACATTTTTATCACATCAGTCATCGAAACGGACTAAAGGTCAAGCGACACTCTTCCGATGAGCCTGGATTTATCTCTGGTAGTGTGCCGATTCATACTTCTTCATCAGTGCCCCTTGATGAAGTGATATATCGTCTTAATCTTGATATTAAACTAATGTCATAATTGCTCTCGCTGGTCACGCTTGTTTGATGAAGCGTATATGTTTACATGTGGTCTTTTGCATCGAGTTTAAGGAGAAGGAAAAATGTTTCAAACGAGCAGCACACTCTTTATTTTTATCGTTCCTATTAGTGGCTCTTCAACGCGCGCCACCAGAAGATTGAGGAAGTGTGCTTTTAATTGGCGTTTCCTCTCGGTACAATTAGTAGTAATCGTATTTAAATGTGGTGTCATGTGTTAGTATAAGTGGAGGGAAGAAAGAATGGACTTTATAAACTTAGCTAATTTTTAACTCACGGATCATTGTACAAACATTTGACACTATTCACTAATAATCGCCATTAGCGTTTGTCCGTAAGCTACGTAGACAAGGGGGAATACAGATGCGAATACAGAAACATGCAGATAAATTCTCTGTAAATCATCAACATAAAAGTCATGGTACATCTATGTAAGAATATCGATGGTATATTATACTAAAACACAAACAAAAAATGCTTAGCAAGGATACCATATTAAAATACACATTTAAATAGTGAATAACATAACTCTACATACCAATAAAATCATCAAAGATTTTCGATTTAAAGAAAGCTAATTGCTATTTTTTGCTCTTGATAAAACACTGGCCAATCTAGTTATTAGGTTAGACCTTCGGAAGGGAACTAAAGCCGTTGGTCCCCAGTCCATGAGTTTATGGGTCGATAGGTAGAGTCCAGGTGTAGAAGCTGCCTTTCAAGCGTCGGTAGCATTGGTACCCAGTACGGAAAACAAGATCGACGAAAAAAGGCTTTATATTTCATAGGTGGATTATTGGTTTATGATCCTATTGATAGATGCTGGCTCTGAGAGACCTCAAAATCTTATTTTATGTGTCATGTAAAATTGAGGTTTTATTAACAGAAATTTTTTTTTCTCGACGAAAAGCTTGTTTGAATGAATAGCATTTTGCATTTTGCACTTAGGAATTTTATATCATATTTGTTGCTTGGTCTCAGTTCATCGATATTTGTGATGAATTTGTTTATAATGTGTGTGCTTTCTTGGTCGTACCATAAAACGGTGTGAAATAGATTCCAACATCGTTCTATTTGCCTTTCGGTACAATCCTATTTGATGATAATGTTATAAGAGAATTCATTCTGTATTTCATTAAGTAGTTTTCTTTGGAAATTGGCAACGTTTTTCGTAACAACTGATGCTTTCTACCACTCTAAAACAATAAAGTAAACTTGATAAAATATACAATTTTGAATTGTTTCACAAAATCTTAACATTAACAGTATTTCTTCTGGGGCTGTGTTTTCACAAACTGCCTTTTTCACTAAATTTTTGGGTCACTGAATCCTGATTGACTTTCACATATTAAACATGTGAAAAACTGAGTGGCCTAATAAAAAAAACATTGTCGAATGATAACCCAATTTATTTCACTATTCCACAAATGGTTTGGATGATACCCGGAGCATGTCGTTAAGCAAAATAACCATAACACTTTTATTAGGAGTTACTTCGATAATACTCGTTGAATGTAGAAAAACATGCGTGAATCTCAAACAATTTAGTTCAAGAAATATGAAACTTTGAATGAGTATATAATCAGAAAACGTTGATTTTTTTATGGCTGTTTCGGAAATACATTTCATAAGTGAAACAGGCGAAAACAAGAAAATTGCTTTTCAAATATGTTTGGAAAATATGTAACTCATACTATATAAAAACTCTATACGATATCAAGGCAATATCCTAAGCTACAATATGGAACCAAATTTGGAAAAAAGTGCAGAGAGTAATGAATTTGCTTATCATGCTTTGTGAAAAGTGAATCCATATCTAATGCACTCTTCCCACTAACAAAAACGTCCTTGCTGAGTCAACCATGGAGATACAGAGGTGTTCTCGGTCCCTATATACTTAAAACCAATTCTCGAGCTCGGCAGAAAAAAAAATCTGATTTGAAACGGCAACTTATGATTAGTACAAATTAGTATTTTTTGAGATTCGTCAAAATATTTTGTCCAAATTTCGGCAACTAGCACAAATGTACCAATATTTTAAATAGTAGTTTTATGAGCATAAGATCAAACAAAATTAATACCGAAATCAGCAAATGCATTTACTGAGATTGTCCTCATGCATTACCGAATTTCGGTAGTGCGGCTGTCAAAAACACCTGCCATATTTTTCTTTAGCTTTAGCGTAAAACATACAATTTATATGAAATTGAAGACAAGATTGTGGAACTTATACCGGATTTTGAGACCTATGATCAAGATTTTTAGCAATGTATAATGTTCTCAAAAGTGTGAAAGAATCGCGTAAGCATTTGTTATCTATTCCGTAAGTGCCTGCCAGAGTACACCCTCTTATAAGATGGTATGTTTGTACACTTATTTATTCGTCATCAAACGTTGACCATTTCAGGATGTCTGGATTTTATGCAGTTGCTTGCCACTGCCACTGCCGGCAACAAATTTATTAAATTTAAATCAGGTCGTAGTTTTTATTGTGAAATAATTTCACTCGTTATTCTTCTTTTTAAACAAAAACGAAAAATCGATAGCAAAATAACAGCTTACAATTTACCGAAATTTGCTTTTGCCGAGTAGTCAGTTAAATGTTTTGCTGATATTTTCCATAACTATTATTTTTGGGATTGCCTTTTGTGACAGACTTTTGTTTTGCCGAGATAGTTGCCGAGCACTCAGCGTCAGCGGTGCCAATTTCGGCAATTGGTTTGCCGAGATTCGTTGGAAAAAAAACTTAGCTTGTAGTAACAACGGGTGTTGAACTAACAATCCTTTCTTTCTCCGATGTCCGTAATTGATCTTGACCTTGATTCACCGGAGTTTGCACACTGAGAATGAATTGCTTATCCTAAGCCCCATTCATATGGTTCTTGTGCAAATTCGCTAGCTCTGATCAATCACGGAGTAGCAGCTACGAATTGATGGTCGTCAATTATCAAACTCATGGACAGACTGGTAAGGGTAAATTATTTGTTTTCCTAAAATCGGCCAAGTGACCCCAAGTATCCAGTCAGTTCGTTAATTCTCTTTTGTGCAATTCGATATACGGTTAATATAGAGCTTCCAAACTTTATATCAGCATTATATTGTGAAAATGGCTAATTAGCGGGCTTCTTGATTACTTTGGACTATTTGATCTAATTACCTTCGGCCATCGAGATCTAAATTTTCGCAACACGACACTAAGGATTTTAATCTAAAAATACTCGACGCTGTCTATAACCCAACTCAATGTTTCTTATTTCAATGTGGCTTTAGAATGTGGAAGGCAAGCCTTTCAGACATTTCTGTTTAACCGTTATGTGCCTGACATACATCACAAACAGAGCAATGTGCATGGATCTTAAGATTAGCATAGCAGTTTTGCGAGGCTACGAAACTTGAAAAGGAAAAGTGTTCAAAATAGTCTGGATTTCCATCTACAGACAAGTCTACAGAGAGATTTTTTTTGAATATCACTTCCCGAGCAGGAACGAATATCTCGATACTTTAAATTGGTATGGATGAGCCTGACATTGAGGTAAAACAAAAAAAAATAAAATGTTCCCACAATACCATTCCAATACCGAATTATGCCAAATAACAATATCGCACAGGTATTCTTTTGGTATCCAAATAACATTTTTTGTTATTTACAAAGTATTTTACATGCAATTTTGTTGGTATTATTCTTTGGTATTTTACCTCCTATGTCATGCTGATCAACACCAAATTTTGCAATCAGATCAGAATTAGGTATTCATTAGATATTTTCTCCTGCTCGGGTTTTGGATGTCAACACAGACACCTTTTCCAACTTTGCAGTAGCTGGGCATGCAGTGGAGAAATTTGAAAGTTTATTGTATCTATTTGGGAACTGATGATTGGCGGTGTAATCTGTCGTTCAGGCGTATTGTGTGTGCCACAAAGTAAGGGTTTGATTCCCGCTGAGCCGGTAGAGTTTTTCGTAAAAGAAAATTTATCTATTGGTCTTCTGGGTGTAGTTTGTGTTGTCCGTTGATTAGTATTAAATGTTCAGACTGTAAAAAGTCTGGTTGAAGACGGTGTCAATTGTTTTTAACTCGGCAGCCAGATCGCGTCAGACAGCGGAATCAATCATGGTGCACGACTAGTCTTCACAACTTTCCGAAATATTTGGTGATCAAACCAGATTAGTCAACGCACTAACATTCGTACCAGCGAAACGTAATGCGTAGGTAATCACCAATCGATGCCTAGTATATAAATTTTGCCTTGCCTTAACTCTTCGATGGGTATAAATAGCGAGACCTTTCAGTTAGAATCGGTTCCTTTCGATGAAGGCAAGAGTGACCACTGTATCAAAACCGATACAATGATGGAGTGATACGACATGCACTATACTAAGGACACGGGATATGCTACGATAGATCAAGGAGGAGAAAAAAAACAAAAAATCTTGCTTGATGGCCTCAAAATTGGATCTCAGATGCCTATACACCTAATTCTGTGCATCTGATGCATCTGAAATGCATCTAAGTTAACAGCATGCAATAAGCTTATATGCGATAAGCAATAAGCTTAAAAAGAAGAAGAAGATGATGATGAAGAAGAAGAAGAAGAAGGAAGTGCTGCAAGAAATCTGGTAGAAGAAGATGCAAGTGTGGACGCTGCATTAGAAAATGGCAGGACATCGCAGTAGCGGCAAAACCAGGGACTCATGGTGTAGGAGTTTTAACAAGGAAATCAAGCAAGTCGAAAGAAATTTCAGCTGGACCTAGGGCAAAGTAAAACTAAGTATGCACCCAGTATAGCAATCTTATGCCTTGTTTAGACTATAGAGTTATAACATGTCACAAGGGTGTTATAATAATTATCGACAAGTAAACTGCCATCAGGATAGCCTAGCAATATGTTATAACTCCGTAGTGCGAATATAGCATTACACGTTGGCACACCACTGGATGTGCTCAGGATCTATGCTTGAGAGAGTACATTTTTATTTTATTAAATGTACAAAAACATCGACCAACACTCATTTTATTGAATTTATTTTTCTGTCGACAATTCTAGAGGGGCTACTCTGCGGTATAGAAGAAAACTTAAACACCACAGGAGCGTTAGTTTGTGTACTTGAGGATAAAAGTGGACAAAATAATCGTATTTGTCAAAAGAAAGTCAATAATAACAGAACGAAAAGGATGATGCTCTATCCATGCCAAAAGCTTTACAAAGTGAAAAGTACAAGTTCAAGATGAGGTTTGTCTTTCTTTAGTCTATTTTAGATCATTAAAATGTATTCAAAGGGCCAGAAAAAAAAATGATTTGTTTTCCGTTAATCTTGTTTTCCGTACTGAGTACCAATGTTACCGACACCAGGGAGGCAGCTCTCACATTTGGACCCTACCTATCGAGCCATCAAGTCACGGGCTGGAGACCAACGGTTTTACTTCCCTTACTTCCTGAAGGAAGGCGGGATCAGATATGTTATGCCTCAGAAAATCCCGACGGCGCCGACTGGGATTGAATCCAGGCGCTTTGGAATGATAGGTTAACACGCTTACCACTACACCACCGGCGTCTCTGAACAGAAATCGTTTTAATGTTGATCAATTTTACGTTTTTCAAATCAAGAGTGAATTTTCACTGCTTTTGTAAACATAGATTAATCAAACGTTAATTTGTCCAAACTATTAGCTCGCCCACGTAAATGACACAACCATAATGTTGGGGAAACTTTACCTTACCTGATGGTGGTGTTAGTTTGCGTGGTCAAGCTAAGAGGCTGTTCATTAACTACGTAGATATTTTAGGGGGGATGGAGTTTGCAATTATCCTATTCCCATACTGCGTAGACATCTGTATGGACAATTGTCTACGCATGGAGAGGGTGGCGGGGGGGGGGGGAGGGTGGTTAAAAGTCCCGAAAAACTGTATACGTAGTTCATTAAGCCACTAAGAGTATAGAAAAATTAGCGTCAGAATATTTGCTTGAAAAGGCAGATACGGCTATTTGAAAAATCACTCTTGAAATACAGTTTTATTATATGTGGTGTTCAGACGGATCTGACGGTTTTCTGGGAGCTAAAATGATTAAAAAAAAACTTCATGTTTTTCTTCATAAGTACGTACGTACTAACTGAATGTTAACGCATGTTTATTCTATGAGCACTTTGATACTTAATATTTGACGTTGGCTTTCTATTCCTATACCATTCGGTAAACATAATGATACACTATACACAGTGATGCTTTCAGAAAACCTTAAAACTACCGTTCCGATGCAAGATCGTTTTAAATTAACATGGGTGTAATTTCACTATGTGGTTGTGCTATGATGCTTTATTTTATTTCGAAATTTTTTTATAGATTTTTTAACGCTTTATTATAAAGATATTACATCGATTGTCATTCGTGGAAAAGTCACTAAGCACGTATACACATATTTCACTTGCTTTTATAGAGAAAATAATGTTGTAATAAATGTTGTAAATAATGTTATAATTGTTCATCACTTTTTACGCATTGAAATCACTCGATTTTCGTCCTTACTCGTATCTTTCATCAGAACAAATTACTCACTAATAGTGCACATGCTCAGATGTTGCCTCTCAGATCCAACATGCTTTGTTTATCATTCCTTTGTAAGCTGTATATACGAACATTTTGACATGAATTCATTGTATCATCAATTTTCTTCACCTTGGCTCATCATCAGTGGGTAGTAGTCCTTGCTGCTTTGCTGTATTCTTTCAATCAACGTTTCCAATCGCAAACTAGGTCCACGGTATAACATTCTCATGGCCATAATACGACCCACAGGAATTCAGTAAGCACTATTCTAAACTAAACTATTACATACTATCACTGCAAGCACTTTTTGAATAGTGACATTTTTTATTCAGTTCAACAGTTCACCTTATTAGAGCATCAATACTTTACATGTACTTTTGAAATTTTAGTAGTAACATATCACTCACACATGTGTAAATATCACTATGCTCCAATCTTAAACCCCAACAAACCCAAATGTGTCCAACGCACCCAACGAATGACTGGTGACTGAGCTCTGTTGGGACGCTAGCGCCCAACTATATACTGAAGAAAGTAACGTATCACATAGCACCGAACGGTATGGAACAGAAACTTTATTCACTCGTCCACAACCCACACTGAACCTATGATTCAGGGTTTTTTTGTTCTTCTCTCACTCTCTGATTATCTCTTAGCTCAGAAGCCGAGGGACTTTGCTCTTATGTTGGTGGCTCACAAACCATCCATCCGTGCCGTGTGCTATGCAATTGAATTGGTAAATCCATTTATTCAAGCGCCCGTTGGATATGATGCTTCTGCCTTAGTTGCTCCGATACCAATGCTTGCTACGTTTCGTTGGAGAGCGAACCCCGAGGAGAGCCAAATAGCGGCACAACGCCAACATGATTTTGGTTTTACACGATGTGATGTGGTGATGTGCCTCACACTCTCATTCTATGCACTCTCTCGCATGTTCAGCGGGCTCTGCCCTGTGCCGAAAGTTTTGGAGTATTGGATTCATGTTTTATTTTCCTCGTGATTTTTTGTTGATATTTACCAACTTTCTGCCGCACCCGGGGAAGATGATCGCTCGGAGATTTCTCCAAAAATGAGGCTGTTTTATTTACACGTTTCCCTATTGGGCGCCTACAAAGGTTGATTATCCGAAAAGGTTAGCTCGTTGTATGATAGGCTTCATTCGTGTTTATGTATTGTTGTAATGCGGGGTGGTGCTAACTAACTTAGTTAAGTTATGTATTTTAGCGCACTGCCGAACATTTCCGATGACGGTCATTTGCACCGACAGACACTACAGAAGTAACTAATGTGTGAATATTAGTGTTGTGAATGATCATTGAAAAAAAAAAAAATTAATAATAATTATTGTATAACAACCCCCTGTCGCAGGTAATGTATACTACCCATCGCTATTATTAGGCTATTTTATAACCAATTGATTCGACAGGAGAAATTCATTTCATGTTAAAAAGTGCTTGAATATTGACACTACGCGGTTTTCAATACTGAATAGTGCAGCCTAGATCATTTTAGATAGATAAATGCTTGGAGTGTCTATCAACACCTGAAAAATTGCTTTCCGACATATGTTTTGATCTAGTTTACTTTTGGTTTGTTTGCGAGATTTCGTTGAATTTGATGCATCATTGGCAATCCTCAACCTCCAACTTCAATAATTCCTGCCCGTCTTGTTAACATTTGAGGTATTGGCGATTGAGGTATTGTATAATCAGCACATACATTATAACAAGTAATTATTAGAAATAACTGCAGCTGAATTCAGAGCACAAATTTCATCGAAGAGAAATAAATTTCAACATATTATACAGTTCGAATAAGTTAAGGCTTGTGTAAAAGCACGACTGCGTTGACGTAGAACTACGAATTTATTTTCGCTGCCTTATTCAATAACATATTAATAATCAAATAAATGGTTTAGAAATTTATCTCCAAAATCATCAATTCATTATTAAGTTTTTTAAATTGGGAATAACCAAGGAGCTGGCACCCCTATCTCTACGAATAACAAGTAGCCATAGCGAGCATAGTCGTGGGCCCGCATGGATTGATAGGTGATCACGTTTTTATGCTGGCTACAAAAAGATGGTGGTGTGTCAGGCCTTTGGGAATATCCGCCTAAAATTAGGATTCAATTTTTAATATTGAAAATCTGTTCGTTTATTAAAAAGATTTTCACATTCGGTTGTATTGGTGTAATAGGTGAGAGCGTTTTAGTGAAAATCCGTTGAAAAAACATAAAACATATGTGTCAAACTAATATTGACAAAAATCTATTTTCATCATCTATAGGTTAGTCAGAGGAAAACAATAAACAACTTAACACGGTGCACCCGCTAGTGTGTGTGCGTTAAACATCACTAATCTCTACACAGAAAAAAAATTCTGAATTTTAACTATCGCGTAAAATCTCCCCTAGTTTAATTTTGAGCTACAGTTGGCATAAACAACGAAATCGTTTACAAGCTTGCTTACAATATTGATAATTTAACAATATTGCGCATAAATTTACTCGAAATTTCGTGTAAATTTATGCCAAATCTAGCGTTAATTTTATGTGCGCTATACCTCGCAGAAATGTACATGAATTTTTTAAATGGTGTGGGCTAATAGTGTGGCTGCCACCGTCCCGGTAAAACCTTGTCAGGCCTCCGGATACGTTCAAAACTCGTCACCGATAAGTAGTTGGTGAGTAGTAGGCTCAGATGTAACATTCCTGACTTACGCCGATCTGGCTCTGAATACGGCCCCCATGAAGGACCGCGTAAACCCTAGCATGGCCTCCCTGCTTGCATAAAATTCCAAACTTATTGTTTATTCGGTTAGTAAACATACTTTTTATAAGATATTTAAAACAATATTTTTATATGTGTAAACATAAACACCATAATAAACCTCTTATCTGTTATAAGATAGCCCATAACACTTATATGCGTGAAATATTTTATTTATATGTGTGCTACCATAAAAACTATGTTTCGCATCTTATAGTTGAATGTTATGTGTTTCCACACATAATATTGATGTTTGAGCGCTGAGTGGTGCTAACTGCTAACTGATTGGTGCAAGGCAAACGTGAGTAGTATATAATTATTTTTTTGAAATAATATTATTTTGTGAATTTTTCCGAGGGATACGGCGAGGTGTACGTCCATGAGGAGCAAGCGCAGGAGAAAAACGTGCAGGAAGAGGACGTAGAGGCTCGCAGTGGCGAAGTATACGCTAGATCCTCTGAGGCACCTTTGACAGACACGGGAGGACTCAAATGAAAACCGCCTCCACGCGAAAAATCCATATTAAATCAAGACCAACAATTGAAATGGCCTTAACTCCATTTTGTAAATAAACCTTGTAAGGCCATTTTCTCGCGAACCAAAACCTTCATTCGCAAACCTAAACCACAAACGTGTAGAGGAGAATTTCTCCTACCTGTTCATTATGTTGGTTTGCCTTTGCGGATTTCGGTTTGCGAGAAAATGGCCTTACAAGGTTTGTTTACAAATGACTTTCATTTGAAAAATACACTTAATATTTATTTTCAACCGAGAAATAATTGTTATAAACCTCACACATAAATTTTGTTAGCTTGCTTTGGCTATGAAATTCATTTATTTTAGAACATTAATTTTATTTGCGGGAAACCTAATAATTTTAATATTCCCAAACTTTTTGGGCTGAAGAAGCATCCTTAGATCAAGAGCTCGGTCTTCAAGGAGCTCATCGAAAAGTCTCTTGACGAAGGAGCGAGCGAAAAAGTTATATGCCAGGAGACAGTGGTCGAGTGCAGGAATCTGGAAGAGATCACTACAGAAGAGGATCTGATAAGTGCGTTTAAGGTACACTGTCAAACCGGATGACCGTACGGCGGCATGCAAACGGTGGTGTGGTGATACGGCTTTCGACAGTTGCAGTGAACAAGCTGTTGGAGATGAGAAAATTTAAGGTTGGGTGGTCAGTGTGCTCGCTGAAAGCCACTCCTGCTTCAAGTGCATGGGTTTCGGTTACCAGGCGAGGAACTACAATGGCCTAGACAGATCTGATCTGGGCAGGAAAAGCAAAGCAACCTAGGTACATGCTCTGCAAAAAAGAGGACGGAAATGAACAAACGACGGGAGTTTTCAAATGGCTAGCATACAAAAAGGCGACGACAGGCCAATATTAATGAAGATAACCTAAATAAACTTTTATCATTGCGACCGTTGCTACGCACCCCAGAGATGGACGATCGAGCAGTTTCACGAGATACTGGATGGACTTACCGAAAAGCTGATCGGACGAAGACCGGTAGTCATCAAAAGAGACTTCAATGCTTGGGCACTGAAGTGGGGAAGCAGATGTTCCAATGCAAGAGGGCCCAGTCTGCTGGAAGCTCTGGCAAAGCTTGAATTTATGCTGTCCAACGAAGACACCTGAACGCGGACGAGTTTACAGAAACGTTAGTGAGAGCATGTGACACGACCATGCTGAGGAAACTTGAGCTAAATAACAGATGGCGTTCAGCTTACTGGTGGAACGAGGCACTTAGCACCCTCCGCGGTAGTTGTCTCAGAACCAGAAGACGTGTTCAGAGAGCTAGACCAGAAGCAAACAAGAGAGGAACGAAGAGGAGTGTTTCGATCGACCAGACCTGTGATGACGAAGATCAGAAGTCCAACGATGCCCGCTTAAATGTGCCAGACGTAATCCATCTTTGTTGTAAATTATGGAACGTAAACAAACATGTCATGAAAAATTAAGTGTTCCCAAACTGAAACATACGCAACTCGATGAAAAGTACGCTTGATTGAATTGATTTTTTCGTTTCTTTCAACTGATTCTTGTGTCATTTGGGCCGCTTGCATTTGTCAGTCTCAGGGCACGGAAATTTACATGACTTTTTCGTAGTGTGTAGTCCAATCATTTGGGTTATCGTTCGTTTATGGTAATTTTTTATCAAGAGGTGCTGCAGAAATGCCTGAACGTGGGTCACTTTCTTGACAGGTGGAAGATACAGAAACTAGTGTTGCTGCCGAAACCAGGAAAACTGCCGAGGGATCCAGGCCTGCTGGATACACTCCGAAAACTCTTGGAGAGGATCATCTTAAACAAGCTGACGAAATGCACGGAGAGTGAGCACAGATTGTCGGAGAGACAGTTTGGATTCCGGAAAGGGAGATCAACGGATGGGACACACATGGGACAGAGATCTATTAGGATCACAGCGGGAGTTCCACAAAGGAGTTGAGATCGTTGGTTTTGCGAACGACGTCGTCTTGACGGCAACAGGCGAGACGCTGAAAGAGGTGGGAATGTTGGTAACCGAGGCGATCGTCATGATTGATAACTGAAGGAGCAAAGCTGCAGATAGCCCACCACAAAACGGAAGTACTATTGATCAGTAACTGTAAAGTGGTACAACGTGAAGAAATCACTGACGGGGAGCACGCCTCGAAGCGCGTTGAAATACATGGGAGTGATGATCGATGACCGGCTAAACAGCCACACCGTATGAAACATTCATGTGAATTTAAGCGCAATATCGCATAAATATGCAATACTCTATACAAGTATGCAAGAAATTTCGATTTTTATGCCTCATACTATAGTTTATGCCTATGGCTCAAAATTAAACGAGACCCAACTAAGATTTTGTGACAAACAATGCATTAGGTATAGGAAAAACGTCACAAGGGGGGGGGGGTTAAATTTCTCCTCGATTTAGCGTGACATAATTAATGCATGGGCCCTAAGCAACTGACTAAGTTCGCCAGATATGTTTGTATAGAGATTGAGTAAAGGTTTCCTCATATCGTATAACATTTGAATACAGCTTGAGGCTGTATAAATGAAATGAGTAAAGCGTTTACATTGCGAAAATTGTTAGTTTGGGAGGAGATTTTACGCGTCAGTTTTTTTATGTATATTTAATAAGGAGATTTTTAGAATAATCATACCAAACAACTCTGGTCCCAGCAGTAGCAAGAGGCATCTTCTGGCCAATGTGTCGTCGTCGATACTCAACCATCTGGCGGAGGACAGCGAGTGCTACAGGCGGAGATAAGCCGGACGAATACGGAAAGTGTTGAGAGTGGATTCGTTGGCTAAGTGGCAACAGGAGTTGAACACGGCGGAGGACGGTAGATGGATTCTTTCGACCTTGGTGAACAGAAAACACGGAGAAGTCAACTTCCACCTAACGGTCTAGCCACGGCTGCTTCAGGAAATATCTGCATCGGTTCGGACACGCAGCGTCACCCCTCTGTTCGGAATGTGTCAACGTGGATGAAACGCCGGAGCATGTGGTCTTCGACTGTCCAAAGTTCGAGGCAGTGCGAAGGGAGATGCCCGTCCTTAACGAGGATAATATCGATGAAATGTTTCGAGAGGAGGGCACTTGGCACTTGGAATACCGTTAACAGAGCAGTCACGCAGATAATGTGGGAGCTGCAGCGTAAATGGAGAGAAGAGCAGCGATAGAGCAACGCCAGCTAGCAATGAGAGTATGAGAAGTGCATGAGCACAGACCCACCCCCCATCCACCCGAAGTAGTCGTTTCACAGTGGTCCCGGGGGATCCAGGCAGATGAGAGAGTAAGTAATAAGTTTTAGTAGACAACTAGTGGATTCCACACCATACCAACTTCAAACAGGCCAGGCTTTTTTAAGCTTTCCTAAACCTTACTATATTAAAAAAAAAACACTCACACACACACACACCCACAATGGCCGCCAAGCACTCTTAAGTGTGCTGTAAGGAAAGATGTATAAATGGCTTAGCATTTTAGGGTGACCAGCCTAAATCTGTGAAAACAGGTTAGGTTAGGTTTTCTTTATTAGGGAGGTTTTCAGGGTATCTGTGAAAACACTTTGATCGTTACTTACATGGTGGTACTTGATTGAGGGAATAACCATCGACCGATCGTGATCTGGTATTCCATGGATTTCTTGCATCATGGTCAGATCAAAATTTACAGAAGAACTATAGAAGGCTTAAAAGCAATCACGATTGGAGATTAATGAAGAAGGACCCTCCAGCGTCATGTACTCATAGTACAAACTCATGAATTTTGTTTGAGGATTTCGGTTGAGCAGCTTCACAAAGTGTTCTATTAACTGGACCCTACACGATTGCTTTTATTGACAATAACCGTATTGTCAATACATTCTATATTGACGTCAATAAATTCTATATTGACGTCAATACATCGGTTTTGACAATATTTCTGTATTCACATCATCAATATTATTGTCAATGATTCCCCTTCGCAGCAATATTTTTTTTTTTAATTCTTTGTTAAAGAGATTTTTAGCCTTAGGCTAGTTCATCTCTAATTCGCAGCAATATATTGAAACGTGTGGGATTCGCTTAACCAAAGGATTCATTACTTCACAACAGATGAGAAACCGGAAAGACAGCTCAGCGAAACGATCTGTCAGTGGGAGAACACCCGCGAGTACTTCGAGGCTCATTGCATGAGTCGAGTGCATACAGCCTAGCGCAATACGAAGGCAACGGTATTGAATCCGTTGCAGCTTAAGGATGTGGTTTATGAGTTTCTTAAAATATCCGATATAAGAATCCCCTTACGTTTTAAGCTTGTGTCTGTTTTGTCTATTCGTCCATCTCGATGAGTTTCATCGTCACTCATAATCGACAGCCGATTGACCCCCAGACGCAAGACCTGAAGACATTGCACTACCGTTAGAAACGCTGGCTACTTCATCAATGTACCCATGTATCCCTCAAATCTCGAGTAAGCCGCGAGTAAAGATGTAGGTACAGCGGTCTTTTATTAGGCCGGGCGCCTACTGACTTTGACATAACAATTGACATATTGTATGATGTCACATAACCGCCACACCACCACGCGATAGCCTGTTATTTGATATTAACTATTGTTGCGGTGCTTGCTCATTGTGTGAAGTTCGTTCGCTTCAGTCGTTGCCCCTTTGGAAGCAAACAACTGAAGATGTCGGTGAAAATAATACTGATTTTTAGATTCAGCTTCGCACACGCTAGTTGTAAAAAAACGACAATGGACGAAATTGCGACCTTTGTGAAAGCGCTGGGCGCGGATCATGTCATACCGTTAAACATCTATGTTCATCAAGTTCAAATCAGAGGCATTGATGCTTTATTCCTTATTAAACAACCATGAACAATCAATGTACCATTATGTCGATGTAAAATCAGTCGAGGTCCGCATGTAGCATGGGGGGCACCGTTCAGTTCGTGAGAGTTTATGACCTTCCACCAGAAGTCCCAGATAACGATCTAGCATTTGTGCTAGGTTTTTTTTAAACTTTATTAAGGAGATTTTTAACATCTCCATGTGCAAAGCAATGGTGCTAGGGAAATACGGTGATGTATAGCGTGAAGTATGGGAGAAATTTCCAGCAGCCTTGGGCCTCAATAAGCTGACAGATGTACGGGGAATTTACATGGACGTAAAAAAGGAGTTTCCCAAGTCGCTACATTTCCTGAATCCGAAGGGGACATTTGAGCCTAACAAATAAACTAATTGAAAAAAGTGTAGGTACCTACTACAAACTGGTCACGGGAAAAATAGCTTTAAACAATAATGCAGTAGTTCTGCCCAAAATTATCTTGCTTATTTCGATGGATATCATGATGACATAGAGAAGTTGAGTGGTGGTTTTGAATATTTTTTATTTCTTCATTATTGAGATTTTTAGCCTAGCCGTAGGCGCACTAAGCAGTAATTTGGCTTTTTTTTAATTATACATGTCTGAGCTAGTTCAGATGGTTGGCACAATTAATTATTATTTAATCATGCAGTAAATGATAATTAAAACACAGGTTATGATAAGTATAAGGATTTTACTGATTTCTCATGTGATTGTTATTTGTATTATTTTTAACACATTACTGCATTTTTATTTGTTTTACGGCGCCATTTCGAGTACTCGCGCCAACTTTCGTAACACGAGCAGTCGTGTGTTGTATAAAACACAACATTATGGCATCAAAGAGCTCTCATCAAGAGCCTCATGGTAATAAACTCCTCGCTAAGATTTTTATTTAAAAATAAATATAAGAATTAGAAGGAATAGTAACATATGCTGATAATTTAAAGGTGTGTGTGATATGCTATCTGTAAAACAAACAAAGTTAATAATGTTGGGATGCACTGGAACTAAGTTCCTTCAAAGGGATCCCTTACCTATAAATATAAAGTATTGAAAATATTAATATGTACAGCTTAACAGTAAGTTTGATACAATGATAAAAATCAGCGCATTTCTTATTATATAGTTTACGAATTTATATCAAGAGTTCATTGATTTTTGATTAGCAATGTTGTATATAACAATCGATTGTTCAAATTTTTCAAGCGTTCCGCAAGCACGTTATATACAGATGGACCATAAAAGGAGATTCGTATTTGAACAAGGCATGTAAATGCCCTCGAACGAATTAAATTATTTGCCTACCGAGTGTTGTGCTCATGATTTGCGATCGGTAAGATGAGGTTACTATGTATTTTTGGGTTTTTAGGGTATCGTATATAAACAAGCTAGACTGCATTCGCCCCAACTCCAAATATACTCAGATTTAAGAAGATTATGTGTAATAAGACAACAATAAAATCACGTCTCTGTAAAGCTCCCGCGAAAGCAATCTTTTAAATAAATGAACAGTAAAAATATATATATAGTTTTTTTTTTTTTTTTTCCTTTATTTACAAGGCTTTCAGCCATTGGCTGGTTCGCCTTGGGGTATATATAGTGTAAGTTTGCCAGTTATGGCACCAGTGCTCTAGTTTTGACTGTAGCTCAAATTTGAAATAAATTTGTATGGTTTCATTTGCGGCAAAATCTATGTTCTAGCCTTGCATTCAATTAAATTTGGTGAACAATACTAAAATTGAAATTTTAGATAGGGTCAAATGCCCCGTAACGTGGGTAGATCACCTTTTCGTGGTATGTTACGGGATCTAAGATCTACCACCGATTCCTAGTTTTGACTACTTCAAAGTAGGGGAACAGGATTTGTCAGTAATCAAAGGAACACATCTTAGTCCTTGTTATTTGTTATGCCTTGTTAATAGTGATAAGACTTGGCTTTGTCCACCGAGGATGATCTTGAAACAAGGAAAAAATGAGTTATTTAGTCTTCATCTAAGTAATTCCTATTCGTTGTTCCATAGTTTAAACTGGTTAAGACTAGGGTTCTGATGCATGGTCATTATCGGTGTCATTCCTTAATTTTGTTGTTAAGGAATCCAATTTTGACTGACAAAGGGGCGCGCCTTTGGAGGGTGTTTCAACACTCCGAAGGGTATAAAGAGCGGGACCTTTAAATTAGAGTCGGATCCTTGCGATAAAAGCAAGAATGACAACTGTAACAAAAAATCGAATACTTCATCATTTCTCAATAGTGATGGAGTAAAACGACATGCACTAAACTACGGACACGGGATATACTACAATAGATCAAATTACTGGTCGCAGTGGTATTATGTCCCGAACAGAGAAAAAAAAAAGGGTCAATTAGGGGACCGCTAGGGCCATAAACATTCAACCTATATCCATCAGCAATTTTGCAAGTACTGCAGGAGAAGCATTTTTAAGCCCAATTTCTATTATATTATAGCTATATTACAACTTTTCGTATATATTTACAGTTTACGAAACGACAGAACACTTCAAAACCATGAAAATGTTGATGCTGGTACAGGAAAATCCGAATAAATGGACATCGCTTAAACTGTTAAAATATTCACAACACATAGCAAAAAATAATACGAAACGAACATCAGCGTACATTGCGGTGCACTACGAGTATGGCCCTGTTGCAAATGCAATAAAACGAGATAAAATGCAAATTTTCATCACCGCATCCATTACCGGTGACTAGTATGCATTGTATGGGCTGTTGACGGGATTTGACATCGTAGGACGAAAAGTGGTGCTATGGTCACCTCGACCGAGACGGCTCACTCAGCTCACCAACAGACTAAAACTGAAATTCAAATTGGAGGCACTGATTTCGAGAGTCCTGTGTCAACTGGACGGTAGCAGGCAATAGCGAATGCAAATTTGCCTGGGAAGAACTTTTTCGGTTCCCAACAATTTATTCATTTCACATATCCAAATTTCAATTAAAACATCAGAACAGTATAATGTACTTTGCATGTTTTCCAATTTCACACACAATTAAGGCTCGCAACGATGAACGTGATAACCTCTTGGGGGAATGAAGCATCTGAAAAACGGGTGACCAATGGTTGGATTGTTTGTTGATGGATGGTGGTGGGTAATATGGCTTACCTTTTCACAAATTTTGACCGTCTGTAACTCTTCTTAAATTGATTTTTGTTATCAGTTGAACATACACGAGTAGAAGTTTAGGCGAAATTAAAAAAAATTAAACATTTATAGTTGTATTTTATTCTATTGGTTCTGAATAGATCAATATTGTAGAACATTCAATTTATATTTACGTTTGAAGGATAAAGCGTCAGGTAAAGTCAATGATGTTTTATATTGTATGCATGTTATAAAACTTTCATACCAATTTGAAACATCATTTCACATGAAATATAGAGTGGGTGCCCAGGATACTCAACATAGGATGTACTTTAATTTAAACTAAACTAGAAGCTAGACCTGGAAATTTAAATCCTTTGGTTAAACGAAATTATTTCACGATCAATTTAATACAATTTTTTAAATGCGATTCTAAAATACAATTCGTACCACTCGACCAGCCAGCTGCAAAGTAGATTAAATGGGAGTAGATACCAGTAAGTAGTGCAAAATACACATGAATAGAACCTATGCAAAATTCACTATCAGCGGTGGAAATCAATTAACCCTAGTGCCAAATTGAAGGCAACAGCACAATAAAAGGAAGTAGATTATTTTAAAATTCCCCCAAGCTGTCAACGTAGCGAGGGCGATATGTGTTAATTATTCAAACCACACCAGATTTCACCGCAAAATGTCAATCTTCCGTTCTTATGAAAAGAGTATTTTTCCACCCTCTCGCCCATATCCACAATTCAATCCTACTACTTTTTTAGCTTTATGAGGTAGGGACAAAAATGTGCATCGAGCTCACCAAAAGGAACATTGAATAAAGGTGCATATTGTAGGTTCATACAGCTTCTGAGCAACAACCACTTCGTAGTGAGGAGAGTGAGAAATAGAAAAATCAGTACGCCCCTAGTGGGAGGAGCCAACGTTATTTACCGTCCAGCAAAATAAGAGAGTGAATGTTCAAAGCAACATGTGGTTTACGAGGATCGCAGAAAGCCGGTACGAAATATAAACAGAGAGAAAATTTAAGGGGTGTGTGAGCGAATTCTATCTCTCTCTCTCTATACAATATTGATGCTTTGAGTATCGGTCGGTACGGTACAAAGATGAGGATGATCATATTGCATTGAAATCTTTTTTGTGTTGGGTTTTAGATTTCCGGCATTCCGTTGGATTATTCTCTTGGAAGGATACTGGTATTTTCAGGCATGTAGAAGAAAAAAGTGGAAGGGAAGTTTTATAGCCGTGGATCACGCAATTGTTTGTGTGTACCATCTATTTACAACCCTTATTTTAAGGGGTTTAGGATTATTGTTCCAACACACATTATAAATGGTTCTTCATCGTTCTTACCTTTTGTACTCGTATGGTGCAGTTTTGTAATGCTTCCGAACATTCATTATATTGCTAATTTCGTATTATGAATGAGCTGGGGGCTGTTGTGAGCTCACTGCATCCTTCCGTGATTCTGTAGCACTTTATTTGCACTTTCTGGTGGCGGAAATTCAGCCCTATAAATTAAGGAGCTTAACCGAAGGGATGATTAAATAGTTTCTTCCCACAGAGATCCCCATTAATTCTAGACCTACAATTGAAATAGGCGGAACAACCAAACATACACAATGGCTTTAAAAGCTAATTTCTCGAGAATCAAATCACACCCACGCAAACTAACAATTCCATTCGATAAAGCAAGTGTGCTCTATCAGTTGCTGGTGTTAGATAGCTTGGATGTGTTTTGATTCTCGAGAAATTTGCATTTTAAGTCATTGTTTACGTTTCCTTGTTCCGCTTATTTTAAATGTTGATCTAGAATTGTTCTGGTTAGAGGAGTTTTAAGAGAAATGTTCTCTATTGATTATTCATAAGAGTAAAAACAAGTTGCTTCTGAATCAGTTCTTAAGGTGATACGATACAGAGTCCACAAATCCCTGTCAGGATTACTGAATTAAACTACCACTTCAGATTTTCTAGAGTAAATCTCGGAAACTATTGCGATACCAAGCATGAAATTTCCTGGACCTAGCAAACACGCGAAAGCAGTTTTGTTATTTTTTTTGAAGTTGTTATTTATACTACAGCATATTTGAAGTAGCATCAGAGCAAAGGTTTCTGGACCGTATCACCTTAAGCGGACTATGCCTAATTCTTGAAAAATATTGATGTTTCGGGGACAGTTGGCTTAAGGTCTTCAATACAACCATGATGTATCTGTCATCATAACAATTGGAGATACGTTTTTCTAAGCAAAAATACAGCTGCTGCTGTACGTTTGAACCGCAACGTTTCTACCATCCTTAGTAGAAAGAACCTCGGTGAGATGAGCATAAGTTTTTATAACAGAACACTTGATTTTATTATTTCACATGATCCACTGTTAGTCTCTTTATTTTAGATAGCTCGCGCTGCTTGTTTTTACGTTTTTGGGTTTGGCTTTAAAGTCTTTGAAAGTGAAAACCCCAATATTGATACTTGGCCACAGCCGTTTTAAAGTATTTGCGTGACGCTTACGTTTATGTTTACAGTAAAATACTTTTCTCCATGTAAATACCGATTAAATCTGTAAATTTATGTTTAAATCTAGAAAATAAAAAGTGATTCTTTCTACAAAATTCTCTTTCAGCTCACTCAGAAGAATGCAATCGTAAAAGACTCAGCATGCACAAAATAATAAAGCTGCCCTAATAAACAAATACCATAAACGAACTGTATCCCGGATTGGTAAACTATCCCACAAATGGTTTGGATGATACCCCGAACACGTCGTTAAGCTCTCTTTTATGGTTATTTTGATTAGGGTGGGTTTAGACTGGGCAAGTGAAATGATCAACTCAGTTGAATTCAATTGGCTTGAAAAGTTGAGCCTGGTTCAACTTGTTTCAATTCAAGTGAGTTGATCAAATCAGTTGAATGGCATAGTTTACACGTTCAATTCGCGTTCAAGTCAGTTGAATTCAACTGACTTGATCAATTGAGTTGCCCTGTCTAAACCCAGCTTAAGTGTGGAATCATCCCCACTACTGAACGCGAAATCAAACATGTTACGCTCAGCTGTCTGTTTTGATCAATGCTGCGTTCAACGAAGAGACGCAATGAGAAAACGAACGAAATCAGTGCGGCTCGCACAGGTTACTGCTCGTTTCTGATGTTGTATACGCGTGTGTGAGTAGTAAATGCAAAATGAAACGATTTTTCCCATCACAGTCGAGTTACCTTACAATTATCATTATAGTAACTTTAGTACTTTTTAGGTCATTCGTGACTTGACTTGGGGATGATATTTGAATTCGTGACCCATTCTATCAAAAGGCCTAAGGGGTTGTCTACATTCTACGTGGAAAGTCTTCAGTGGTTTTAAACTCCTCGTTCTTGACGTAAGAACGTAGTGTATGCAACATTTAATAATTGTCTGAAAAAATAGCTGACTGACACGGAAAGCGTTATAAACTAAAAATCGATTCATTAATAGCGTATCTGTATATTTCAAATGATTTGTATAATATAATGTTTTTTCTTATAGTTTGACTGATGTTATGTCATTAATTTAGCGAAAGGTGTCACAATTTATTACTACATTGATATTTATGTTAAACTATACTGCAATTTACTGTATAACCGTACTCTGAGCATGACATTACCCATGCACATATATTCAACAGCAAAAAAGTTTTTAACGTTTATTATCGAACACAAGTGACCAAATAACTTGAACGTAATTAATCATTATGAAGGTCAAGGTACTGAATTCAGTATTTGAGTAATAAGTTGTAAGAATTAACAACAATTTTACATCAATACTACGATTACACTCAGATTCAACAAAAGTCCCGAGGTAAAAAGTTTGCCAGCAGACATTGACTATTAATCTATTGGCTCCAATAGATGACAAAATCAACAAACATGGTCAAATGGTTCGATCATTGTTGATTTATCTTCATTACATGACGCATAAAGGTCACTAGAAAAACGGAAAATTGGAAAAGAAGCAGTCGTTGTCAACTGGAAATATATCTACAGCGATTGAGTACTGATCAAGAAACATTAGTAAAGATCTTAACTGTGTCTAAAATGAAAAATTAAGCAATATCGAAAAAAAAACTGTCTTCAGTCAGTCAATCATCCGCTGAGTAACATTTCCCAATTTTAAGCTGACTCAATCATTTGTCGCCTATCCCATCATCAATACTGACCCTACTCCGTGATTTTATTTTACCTCCAACCAAGACGGCTTTCCAGATAACCCATAATGACAGCTAATGGGTCAAATCACAGTCGGGAGTGCTGACAAAACATTTTTGCTTCTGCATGGCATGGATTCGGTCAACCGTCTTTAAACTTTTCGACAGAAGGTACAGCGCTCACCATGCGAGCAATCCAAAGTCATTAATTATGGATTTCGGGCACATGGACTGTTGTTTTGCCACTGCCAGCTACATTCTTTTGCGTCAGCACTATCAGTATCCTTTGTAAATTCTACATGTTGCAGGCCATCGCGATGTTTGGATAATTTTCAGCTATTGGCAGTGGTGAAAATGAATTTTTAATGATTTTCTTCTTTTTCTGTCACCCTTGCTCAGACAGTGAATGCTAGACTCAATAAACTAATCCTCCGTCATCGGAGGTCAGAAAATAATACAATGATGGAAAGAAGGTTTCAACTTAAACGAATTTCAACCAAAAGTGTCCACCAACAAATATAGTTGAAATTGCTAATGAATAATAAGCTTACATTTTGCAATCTTTGCTAATGAGTCAAAGTGTAGTTAATTTTTATTTATTTTTATTTTCATTATTTTGATGTTGATAACAAATGTTCTGAAATCATTACAATAAAATGCAACTAAAACATGGTCTCTCGAAGCAATCTCAAATAGATTTTTTAGCTGAGGCAAATAAACTTAAGAATTCCATATGGCATGACTTGTGAAACTGGGCAATTTTGATTTAAATTGAATGATTGTCGTACTACATTAAAATTTTCCAACCCAATATCTGCGACACCTCAAAACACATTTAATTGTTCAATTGTGAATATTTAAAGTGCCCAAGCCCATATTGGATACATTCGTACATGTTCCGGGAACCACAAGGAGAAGTGGCCAGTCTCTAACTTGTAACAAAACCCATCATGCGACACCTCTAATCACATATGAATTCAAAAACAATTTTAATTGTGGTTATATTAAGTGCCAAGGATCACATTGGACACATCTGGCCATGTTCCAGGTGCACCTTGGGTAGTTTACAGTTAAATATGCACCTCTAATTAGTAATTCAATACGAAAAAGACCCACACTTATAAAATCGAATAACGACTAGATTTGGCACAGCACGTAATTGTTGATACTCAATACTTTAAATTTCAGTATTTTTTTTGATATTCAATGACAGCCAAAAAGGTAATTAAATATTCGATGTAAATATTCTTGCTTAACTTTACATTATATAGATATTATTATTATTATTATTTAACTTTACTAATGAGGCTTTCAGCCTTGGGCTGGTTCGCCTCCATTATATAGATATCTTGATATCTTGTCATATTGTATGCATTATTGCCGAAAAAATGTGCTTTTAGTAGAAAGTCATTTTGTTCATACTTTAATCAGGTCTTACAACTGAGCTAGAGGATTTGACACTCGTGGTAGCGGTTAAATAACTAACCACGATTAACTACAGTATGGCAACAATTTAATTCCCGGAAATAGACGTCAATTCATTGAAAAGTTCATGTTAACAACAGTCATTCACGGACGACCTGTTGAAAATAAACCCAGAAAAACCAATCATCTTCAACTTAACCCTTGTGCTTGAGAGTCCCTCTCGTATAAATCTAATCCTCTTTCACTTGACACCGATTTACAAACCGCAGCTACGATACGATGAGTTACGGTTTCGATTCTCTTTTTGACCAGTTTCTCACGTAGACAAAAAAAAAATGTGGCATACAGAACATGAACGATACACCTTACGATCGATTCCGTGGTCCGTCAATGGTTTACAGCGGAAACAGGTGATGAAAGGGGACCAAGAAATTGGTCAATGAAACAAAAGGAAAATCCAACACGGCACTATGCGGATTAAGTTGTTTCATCCCAACATCGCGGGACGAGGGTGTAAGAAAGCAAAGAGAAGATGGCAAGAGTAAACCAGCTTGCGTGAGGTGTTTTTTTTGTTGAATATGGAAAATCAATTAGCTTCGAGCAACTTGTTGAGGGAGATGAGAAAATCGGATTTTCGGTATTACACACTCAATCAGTGGGAGAAGGTATGAGATGGGGTAGGGATGAGTTGTTTAAGAGCTTCAAATCTCGCGCGAAGGCTATATCTGCAGTGTATCGACTGGTTTATTTTATGAATGAAGTTGGAAGGTTTCGAAAAGTGTCCCCTTTGAATCCATGGTTGTTGTTTTTTAAGTGTTTGCAAACATGACAAACATTGACGGTTAGTTCATGCCTTCTCTGAAATTATCGACAAATTAGCATGTTTGTTTAGATTTTTTTTTCTTATTTTAAATGTATGAACTACATGTATGATTACCATGATGTGTGTAATTGAGCGATTTTCAAATGTTTTGTAGAGTAGTATGGTTTGAGTATGGTGTATTTAATCGTTTTAATGGCACGAAAACAATTTACCCCCTTATATACGCGTCTTTACCAACTAAACTATAGGACCAGACTTGGCCAAACTGTAAATCAGACAGTCAATTGCAGAAAAATATTTATTACCTACTATGGTTTAGTTATTGCCAGAGCTGTGGAGTCTCAGTCGGAGACGAAGTCGTTTTTCAGCATAAGAAGTCGAAAAAAAGAACCGACTCCGACTGCGAGTGATATGTATCATAATTTTCTCAATCTTTGGTGAAGTTAGAAAATTACCTGCTCGATCAATTATGTTTAATATTGTGATCATTTATGTATGATCAACATAACGATATTGTGCCAAACATTTATTTAAAAAGTTACCATCATATTAATAGCAAAACTATTTGTGACATCACATTTTTGATTGAATGTTATCATTTTCGTTGAAAGTTGTAATTAGTTGGGGTAGAAGCGATTTCGTTATAAACTGTGATCAATCTTTTTTTTGTTGGGATTTGAACCACTGCGACCATTAATCTGATCTATTGTGGTATGTGATCAATCTTACTAGGAGTTGTGACCAATTTCTTCTGAGCACCATTGAATTTTTGGCATTTCAATGAAAGCTGTGAGTAATTTCATTAAAAAAATCAATTGATTTTAGTAACAATTGTGGCTAACACAACATGACAAATTTATTGTAAAATTGTGACTTCAAGGTTACTTCCACTCACTTTTCTGTACGTAAAATGTTTTTCGGAATTATGAAATCATTAGATTGATTAATATTTTGTACTTGTAAGATACAAGAATAGGTTGTGAAGCATGTTTTTGGCACATAAAACCTGTCAATTTCGATTTCAGAGAGTCAAAATCAGAGATTTTACGATTCAAAAGCGTTCACTCAGAGGTTACCTCTTCAATAACTTGTTCGTCCGAATTATTGTTTTTTAATTGTCTAGAGGTCAGTACTCGTTCAGTAATGGAGCATTTATGAGGTTTTATGAGCTTTTAGGAAAAAATATAAATGGAGCTATCAACCAATTTTAACTTTATCTATCATTAGAAAATCAAAACATGTGAATTTAAAATCATATTCATCACCAAGAAACGGAAACTAATATGCTTTCCAACAAGACAAAATCATCAAATATCTGTTCAAAATTACAGAACATATTACAAAAATAGTGAGAAATGCGATTTTGGTTTGGTGCTCGACGAGTTCCAAATTCAGCAAAACCTGAAATTCAAAGGCAAGTCAACGTTAACCAATGCTTAGTTCTACACACATTGTTAACTGGAGACTTCAACAAATTTTGAAGTTTCCATAACACTATTCCAAAAAGTTGATCAATTTATGTTGACTATCCTCGGAAGCTTAGTAGACCGTTAACGATGGGTAATGAATAACGATTACCAGCACAGTCTTAAAGGGTGTATTCGTAAAAAATGCGACACACAGATAGGTCTATATCTCCTAAAGCACGCTAGGTATAATCTATAAAAATGAGGGATATTAGTTCAAAGTGTATTGTTTACATGTGTCAAGTTTCGTTACAATCCATTGAGTACACTCAAAATAATCTACACGTTGAAGCTACGTGAAAAATCACGGAAGTTCTCACTTTTTCCTCTCCTCTCAGTTTTACGTTGCTCACGTAGAATGTACGTGATGTCCCTTGAATTTCACAGGGAGTTCCTGCTTGACACACCTACATAATCAATGAAATGTACGTGATTTTCACATAACACTGAGTATATGTGCGTTTCACGTAAAGCTTATGAGATGTCCACATGTAAACAAAAGAGTGGTACACTCGTACACAAGTCGTACACTCAGAGCGGTGCAAATCATGGCAGCATAATAATGGGCTTTGGTATTTTTTAAAGAATGTGGCAAGATGTAAGTACAAAATTATTTGATTCTGTTTGACAAAAAAACTGACAGATCAATTCTCTACAGATCGACGAATTTTTTAATTTTTTTTTTAATTTGTCGGCTCCGATTTTGAAGAAAATTTGCACAGTTGTTCTTTTTTAGTAAAGATGCCAATTTGTGTTATCAGTTCTTCAAATTGAATCACGACTACTTTTCTAACAGGGCCTGTGTAAAAATAGTACTAATGAGTTAAAAAATATATATTGCTGAAACTGTTTGTTGGATTGATTTGGTGTTTCCAGCAAAGTTGTAGATATTATTTTGGCAATAATGTTAAAAATATACACTGTAAAAAATTTCGTTTGTTTCAATGAAAAAAATTATATTTGCTATTAAAAAAGTTAATTTCTCAAAAAGTGCATTTTCGTTTTAAGCCTCATTGTTTGCCTCATAATGTTTGCTACAAACTGGCAAAGTTTGGTGATGGTAAACTCAAAAACAAAAAAGTTATGATTTTTTGAAAATTTCACGATTTTTACATTTTTATAAAAATCACATGTTTTCAACTCTGTATATTTTTTTAAGAAGCGCATTTTAATTTTGCACAACTTTCCCCAATACACTATAGCAATCAAGCAAGCCGTTTTTGCAATATAGGTATGTTTATTTCATTAGTGTTTTTCTACACAGGCCCTATTGAAAAGTTAGGATTCATTACATTTGATACCATGAAAAGCTAGAACTAAATAAAAGTGATATGATGTTCAAACTAGCGACCCTTACTGAAGGAGCAATTCCATTGAAATTGACGATTTTTTAATTTTCTGTTTTATTCATTGTCTTCAATTTTGCATAGTTGTATCAGTGATCTAAACGGTAATAAGTCAAATACTCAACACTGTAGTAGTGAACACCAAAAACATCGGTCTGTAGCTAATGTAGAAATTGTACCTATCGATCTGAAACTTAAATGAGTTTGAATGGTGAAAACAAGCAGTTGATCACAAAGACTGCTTTTTACCGCATACATCTTAAAAAGTTATCATAGGAAATAAGTGTGAGATCATGAAATCATTTTTAAAGATTATTATTATTTTTTTTTTTTAATACAGGAAGCAACATGAGTGAACGAGCATGTTTTATCAGGTGCATTCGGCCGTTCGAGGAAGTCAAGTGCTAGAAAGAGCTGAGGAATATTTCGAATATTACCATCCAGAAATTAAAATCGATTGGATATTCTGAAGCATCAGGATTGAATACTGGTTTTCGCATTTGCACGTCTTGCCGTCTTCGTGTTGATAAACAAGCTCTTTTCATCTCAAACGAGGAACAGCATGTTGTCGGAAGCTCAAAGATGCCAACTACAGTACAACTGTACCACCAGTTACTTCAGCTTAATCGTACCAAGAATTCACTCAACCAGTCAACATCGGGATATTCAACTGAGGCATTGCAGGAATCCACGTATCACCGATATACGTGGGAAAACTCAACTACATCCACTACCCCGAAAAGAAGCACCGTGAAATCAACGAAGGTATTAGAAAGAATCTTTTCAACTTCGAGCCTGAGGCTGACGAAGTGAATGAACTCAAAGAAGTTTTAGAAAACATGAAGGAAAAGTTTTCCAATGCATCCACTGCAAGAAGTGAAAAATTATTAATTTTATCGTTATTGCCTTATTCGTGGTCAACACAAAAAGTTATGGATCAATTTAATGCTAGTAGATATATTGCAACAGAGGCTAAGTTGATAAAGGAAGGTCATTCGTCAAAAACCGCAAAATATGGCACAGCCTTAAGTGATGAAACAAAATTGGCAGTCATACATTTTTTTGAAGATGATGATATAAGCCGGGCATTGCCTGGTCAAAAAGATTATGTGTCTGTGCAGAAAGAAGGAAAACGACAAGCCATTCAAAAAAGATTACTAATGATGACTTTGAGAGAAGCTTATATACGATTCAATGAAATTCACTGCAATGTAAAAATTGGATTCTCTTCATTTGCAAAACTCCGCCCTAAGCAATGTAAACTTTTAACCAGCTCTGGAACCCACAATGTTTGCGTGTGCACAACGCATGAAAAGATCAATCTAATTTTACACAGTTTGAAAAAACTTAACCATTTAAATGATGTAAAAACGTTCACTGACAGCCTACTTTGTGAAAACAAGACAACATATTGTTATCTACGGTGTTGTGAAGATTGTCCAGACTCTTCCGCATTAGAAAACATTTTATTAAAACAATTAGAGGAAAAATTCATTGATCAGCTTTCATTTGAACAGTGAGTTACCACGGATAGATGTGATTTAGAAACTATTGTAAAGCCTGCAGACGAGTTTGTTTCATTTTTCTGCTTGAAATTGACAAGTTTGATACCACATGATTTCATAAAAACACAGCAATCTAATTTTTTGAAAACTACACGAAATAATTTGCAAGAAGGTGAATTTTTAGTTACTTGCGATTTTTCCGAAAACTACAGCTTTGTGTTACAGGATGAAGTTCAGTCTCATCACTGGAATGTCCAGCAAGCTACCATTCATCCCTTTGTTATATATTTAAGAGAAAATATGCAAGTTAAACATTTAAGTTTTATTATAATTTCTGAAGAGTTAAGGCATGACTCAGTGGCTGTTGAATTATTTATATCTAAAATGATAAGTTTTTTACGCATTAACCAAAGTAAAAATATCAACAAGATTTATTGTATGTCCAATGGAGCCGCGTCACAGTACAAGAACCGGAAAAATTTTGCTAGCCTTTGTAAATTTTAATCAAAGTATGGAATTGAAGCCGAATGGCATTTCTTTGCAACATCACATGGGAAAGGTCCTTGTGACGCTATTGGAGGTACAATAAAACGCATGGCTACTAGAGCAAGTTTGGCCAAAGAACGTGAACATCCAATAAAAAAATGCAAGAGAGCTTTATAATTGGGCAAATAATCGAAAAGAAGAAGAATTAACAAAATTATCATTTAGTTTTGCCACAACAGAGGAATACGAAAGTATGGCTTCACACCTCAACTGTTTCATCGTACTCAACAGAATGATGTCAAGGTGCCCAGCAGTTTCTTAATTAAGGGAGAAAAGCATCTAGGCCCATCTCCATGATCATCCAGATTTGTGCTGCGTTTCGAATATAAAAAAAATGCTGATGTAGTTTATTTAGAAAATTTTAATAAATTAAAGGAATATTACTATTAAAGGGTGATACGGTCAAAATTTGGTCAATATCAACTTGACGTATTTCTTTCAATTTTGCATTTAAAAAACCTGAACACCCCTCATTTTGAAGGTGTGTGTGTGTAGAATGTTGCTCCTATTTTGATTTTGGAATTCACTCTTCAGTTGTCAAAATGCCGTCCAAGCAAGAAGAGCAGCGTATCAAAATTTTGCTCGCGCATCGCGAAAATCCGAGCTACTCGCACGCAAAGTTGGCAAAATCGCTAAAAGTTGCCAAATCAACCGTTACAAATGTAATTAAAGTGTTTGGGGAACGTTTGTCGACAGCCAGGAAGTCTGGATCGGGGGGAAATCGAAAACCGGAAGCCGCTGAGACGACAAAGAGAGTTGCCGGTAGTTTCAAGCGAAACCCTAACCTCTCTCTCCGAGATGCCGCAAATAAGCTGGGTGTATCGTCTACAACCGTGCATCGAGCCAAAAAACGAGCCGGACTATCGACTTACAAGAAGGTAGTGACTCCAAATCGCGATGATAAACAAAATACGACGGCCAAAGCGCGATCCCGGAGGCTGTACACGACGATGCTGACGAAGTTTGACTGCGTGGTAATGGACGACGAAACCTACGTCAAAGCCGACTACAAGCAGCTTCCGGGACAGGAGTTTTATACGGCAAAAGGAAGGGGAAAGGTAGCAGATGTTTTCAAGCACATGAAACTGTCAAAGTTCGCAAAGAAATATCTGGTTTGGCAAGCCATCTGTACCTGTGGCTTAAAAAGCAGCATTTTCATAGCTTCCGGGACTGTCAACCAAGAAATTTACGTGAAAGAGTGTTTGAATAAACGTCTGCTGCCTTTCCTGAAGAAACACGGTTGTTCCGTACTGTTTTGGCCGGATTTGGCATCTTGCCATTACGGTAAAAAGGCCATGGAGTGGTACGCCGCCAACAACGTGCAGGTGGTTCCCAAGGACAAGAACCCTCCCAACACGCCAGAGCTCCGCCCAATTGAGAAATACTGGGCTATTGTCAAGCAGAACCTAAAGAAGACCAAAAAACTGCTAAGGGCGAGCAGCAGTTCAAGGCAAACTGGCTTTCTGCGGCGAAGAAGGTGGACAAGGTGGCTGTACAAAATCTGATGGCAGGGGTCAAGCGTAAGGCCCGGCAATTCGGATTTGAAAAAGCGGAAGCCTAACTGAATATTTTTCCTGAATTTTATACTAATTGAACTTGAAAAAGAAATTTAATTTGATTTTTTAAATAAACGATTTTACCGAATTACACGCGTTTTCCCTTGACCAAATTTTGACCGTATCACCCTTTATTACTATTAATACCGTAAAGATTTTATCTACATATTAAGGACATATTTGTATAAACAGTGTCAAATATTGATACTAGAATCCTCTAATGAATGTCACCGACCAAAACACGAAACTTCTATGTGATAATCCTATGGCGGTTAATTTTCATAAAATTAGCGACATGAGAATCACATGGCTCTTATGTGAAAAGTACGATGGAAAAAATCTACGTATGTTTTCACGTAGCATTGACGTGAAAATTATTCTGAGTGTACCTCACTCAAAACATTCCACACATATCTATTGGACAATTTCCATGTGAAATTCCACATGAACACATAAACAGAAACAGAATCCACTCAGAAGTACACATGAAATTTATGTGTCAAATGAATAGTATGTTTGATCACACACAGCTTTTGTGTGTACACATAGTAAGTATGTGTCCGACACATAGATACAATTTATTAACCACATTGCATATACTCATGTGTGGGACACTTAAAACACAATATTTAAACTTTGATATTATACTAATACTAATATTATTTTGGAATCAAGACAAGAAAAAAGACCCGAGCAGATTTTGTATAACACCAATAAAAAACGCATAGAACAAAAGAAGTGCCTAACAACGTATTCGTGATATCATCCCAACCGTAAGATATATGGTTGATCCATTTCGAATATCGTTAATGTATGGTGTCCGCTTATTAGGATTCTCACAGATGGATCGCTATATAGCTACGTATTATTTATGATCAAAAATGTTCAGTTAGTGTCTGCCAATCAATTAAAAAAAAAACTGCCGGAGTGTTCCACGGAACGGACGACAACGAAGAAGATTCTGGTGGTCGCCAAAATGTTGACTGTATTGATATATTTCATTTAAAAAACTATGAGACGAAATGGTCTAAATGTTCACAAAGTTCAGTAGACGTATAATCCACATTAAATTACCATACTGTCACTCAAATATAAGTCTTGAAGCTCTACACACAATTGTTCACCAAATTGGATTGAATGCGTTGACTTCCATCTTTTATCGCCTCATTGAGATTCGCCGTTCCTGAGGATTTTCGAAAGATGATGATGTTCAAGTTCGCTTAAAAATTACTGATTTGATGGTCATTTGTGAATGCATCAAAATGAGCACTCCATTCATAATTTTTGGGACAATAAATGGCAAAATATACAAGAATGAGTTTTTACACCTGCATTTTTGCCACTTCTAAAGTCTCCCAAGAGCTCTTTAATAATTTTAATTGATCGACTATGATGCTGCTTTTTTTTTTTTTCTTTATTGATTTCCTTTATATAATGCTGCTATCCTTATGACATTTTAGAGTGATATGATGCAAATAATTAGAATTTTATATAAACATACTTCAACCCATTAAATTCATTGGAGTTTCACCTTATTGCAACATTTTGGGATAATTATTATGTGGAAACTTAGAACGATATAACATGAATTGAAAATGAAGAAAATTTGGTTTGAAGAAACCAAACTAGTGAGGTAAGTTGATGTACAAATATTAATGGGCAGGGTCATGAGAAAGGTGTGGTCGTTTTGGCTAGGAAAGGCGGTTTAGTAAAATTAATATTTCTCAACCTACATTATTAGTTGTATTCCATTACACAGTTTTTTTTTGCGAATACACCCTTTAAAAGGTCATGAAATGGTACGTGAAGATGCTGAAACTAGCTAGAAACAGTCCCGACCAGCAGATTGAATGCCGCCAGTTTATGACACCGCTATACCGACAGACGACGCTAGACCAACAATTGAAATAGGAGGAACAACCAAATGTAAACAATGGCTTTGAACGCAAATTTCTCGAGGATCAAATCGTAACCACGCAAACTAACAATGTCATTCGATAAAGGAAGCTAGATGCTGGTGTTAGATTGCTTGGATGTGTTTTGACTCTCAAGAAATTTTCGTTTAAAGTTATTGTTTACGTTTGGTTGTTCCACCTATTTCAAATGTTGATCTAGAACGTATCGCTATGTTTCGTATCACGGTAGAATGGTACCTACACGTCAGTTAAAATAACTAGTTTTCGTGGTGCGTACCCAGGAATGACCTAAGATCTCTCCGTGGTACCATGCCCTTATTCGCCTGGCACATGCCGCACCACAGAAACGTGGATAGCACGCGTTACGTAATGCTTTTGATTCGGCGCGCGCGAAAATGTAAAGAGCAGTGCCTACGGTGTTTATGAGCTTGTGCCCGTGATGTTGCCATTGTGGCCCGTTTGCTCCCAAACCCGTATACCGAGTAATTGTTTTGCATTACAATCCGGTGCTATCATTACCATCTTATTCATTGAAACAAGCATGCAAAGATGACCCACGTGAACGGAACTGAACACAAGGCAAGAATGTCACAGTTTCGAGGCCAAATGTTTACGAGTATGTGTTCTCCGTAAGACATAAAAGAGAAGTGTGATTTTATTGAATAAAGCCGTAAAACTCACAAGCACAATATCTCCAACAAACAACGGATGCAACCGGCTTTGCTCCTTAACTTTTTTAGTTCAGCAAGCTTACTCTGCATGTTTCAAAATATAGTGAACCATGTGCCCAGTTGCACAAAGAGAAAATAACAGTAAAAGAATCATTTTCATCATCATCATCATCATACTCATCACAGTTGTGAAGCCACCTTTTGGTCCTGAGGTCAACACGAGGCGGTGAATAAAAATGAATGTCCAACACGACAACCCACTAAAGCTAGTTCGGAAGATCAAGATGCGGTTTGATTTTGAGCGCATAAAAACATTTTTTTCTTCACTCACGTGTAATCAGCAAGATGTACTCTCGGATTGTTTTGATAGAATAAATAAGTGCAATTGTTATTGCTTTAATACCATTTTTATTATTAATAAGTTATGCATAATTCCAGCATAATCGTAAGATAAATGGTACCAGAAGGCTATATTGTATGTTTTTATAACCGTATAAAAAGGTTGTCGCACGTCCTCTGTCCTGATGCCAAAAGTGCGAGGAGTAGGTAGAAGGAAACAAAAAAGAAATGAGAGCATTGCACTGGTACACAAGTCTGCATTTTTCGGACACAACAATGACAAGATGTGAGCTTTATGATCTTTTTCTGTGTCTTTTGACTTGATTTCGACAATGACAGGCGCGAGATACAACTCCACAATGGCTTGTATAAAGATGTTACATTTCGCTGTGGCTTATTTTATGAGTGATTTGTAACACGGCCTATTCCAGTCCAGCTTGATTTATTAAATTTGTTTTATTCGTTTCTGACGAGATCTTATGCCGCCAATCCGATGAGTATGTACATGCATACTCCAGTAAGGTGATGGCAAACGTTGAACGACAATTTGCTAGGGTTACCTGTAGTATCCACCGACTCATAGGATTGACCGGTTGGTAGCGATAGAAACCCTAATCCAGTTATGACGAATGGCATACACTAAGAAATTGCATGCACTGCACAACACCAAAATGGCATCAAAAGGAACAGGACGGTGATGATCCTACGGAATGATAATGGGACGCAATTATGTGTTTGCCGCCGCTGGTTGCATTACGAACAGCACGGCGTATGTGGGACCGTCGGTTCTGTTGGGTCCCAGAGCACGTCAAGATCTAAGAGGATAAAAGTAAATTATTGTGTGCGCGTAAAAATGTGCATTTGGCTCCTTCTGTATTCATAAGCATGGGCATATTGAATGATAAATAAAATAGGCTAGTGTCATAGCGTATAGAGGGATGTAAAATGTATCATATTCTGGAGAATAAGCATCAAAACTAGCCTAAGGTTTAATTGTCGATGATTTTAGGCATTAGAGGTGACTGGACACACTTGATCCCCTCCTGGTTTCACGAAATCCAGGGCAGTTTATTATTATTATTATTTAACTTTATTAAGGAGGCTTTCAGCCTCCAGGGCAGTTTATTTTTAGGTGAGTTTCGTCTAGATGGAAGGTGGTGTAATTTGTCATATTGTCATATTGTTGAACGTAGATATATTTTTGAGAGCAGTTTTGACTACCTTTGACTTGGTTGTAGCCAGCATGAACTTAATAACTAAATAAATTTTGGCAGCTCAAAACTGTGAATAAGTTAAATCAATTATAATCATTGAATTTGTATTGTATCTTTTGATTTTTCGTTCAGTTACATATGTGAGTGTGAACAAAATAAAACTCTATTTGAGAATACTTGATCCCCCGAATTTTGACTCATTCGATAACGGGATGGGTTTCAAAATTGTTATTTCAATACATATCATAAAAAAGGAATCCAGGGGGCATGAAGTAGTTCGCCTCCTCGTGGTGTGCCCGGGAAACGTTAATTATCGAACCCAAGGGAGAGATATTGCGGCTAAATGAACTACAGCAGAGTAAGGACGCTGGAGCCCTATCCAGCTCGTCCCAGGAGGTCGATAAGCCCTGCACAAACCCTCGTTGTGCAAAGGCAGGAGTGACACTGGGTTCTTAGAGTGTTAGCGACTCTGACCAAGTCGCAGCACACGCAGCTGGTACGCAGTCACATCTGTCCTGTCCTGCCGTGGACAGTTGGCTTGCTATCACGTCGGCTCTAGAACTCAGGCGAAAAAATAACAGCGAACGATAAGAGGAAACCCTGCACAGCTGCTCTGCTCACTGTGCAGTAGCGAGTGTCACGTCTGTGACACACCACAAGTGTGATGCGCCATAGCGCAACTGGCCCCCACCCATGATATAATGCTTTCGGGCGGTTCCGGTGAGGGCAAGGGCCAAAAGAACAGGGTAAGGTTTAGTGGATCGGGAGCGCTACTTCTCCCATCCCCACATCCTGAGTTATATTTTCAGGTGTCTGGGAGCAGATGCCCCCCTGTATAAAAAAAAGACTAAGGCCTGATGTCCTCCGCTGTCCGAAGAAGTCGTCTCCACTATACTCGATCCATGGCCACACGTCGCCAGCCCCGTAGCCTGCGAATGGGTTACTTTCGAGAAGCATTTTCACAGTGTTGTTGTCCGGCATTCTTACGACGTGCCCAGCCCACTTTTTTTTTTTTTTTTTTTTTTTCTTTATTTAAGAGATTTTTAGCCTTAGGCTAGTTCATCTCTAGTGCCCAGCCCACGTCCACCGTCTTCCATCTGCACTCCGCTGTAAAAACCAAAGGCGCGTTGGTTCTCCACGATCATACCCAAGCAACACACAAGTGCTATAAGAGTGTATATAACCTTTCTATGACTAGGTTTGGTTGTAAAGAAGTTTACTCAACATAAAATGAAAAGTCTCTACTGCGCGCTGGTACGCAGCATACTTGAATATGAAGTGCTGGTGTGGGCGTCATACCATGTCGTTCAGATTAAGCGGATCGAGCGTATTCAAAAGAACTTTCTTCGATTTGCACTTCGTTTACTTCCGTGGAGTGATCCGGTTCGATTACCACCCTACGAGCATCGCTGCGCCTTGATATATCTACCGACTTTGGCTAGTAGGAGGATCCTGTTGCAGCGGCTTTTTATATTCGACATCCTGAAGAGCAACGGAGACTGCTCAGTACTGCTGAGCAATATAAATGTAAACATTCCGGCCAGAACGATCCGGCGTGCAGATTTTCTCCGCCTTCCTGTGCACCGCATTCTTTATGGACAGAACCATCCGTTTGATGTTTGTTGTCGTCGTTTTAATGAAGTATTTGTCCTTTTTGATTTTAATATATCTAAGACAATGTGTAGAAATAAGATTAGTGAATAGCAATATCTGTCTGTACGATCAGTTCAAAGACTAGTAAAAAAAAAATAAAAAAAAAAAAAAAAAAATTCCACGAATATGTGTTACTAGGGTAGTCCAGGTTTCAGTGCCGTATAGTACCACCGGTCTTATCAGCTTTTTGTAGATAGTCAACACCATCTAACACCACTGACAGAACCGACACCGATAATGACCATGCATCAAAACCCTAGTCTTAATCACTTCAAACTAGGGAACAACGAATAGAAGGTTAGGAATCACATAGTTGAAGACTAACTAACTCATTTTTTCCTTGTTTCAAGATCATCCTCGGTTGACAAAGCCGAGCCAACAAGATATAAAAAGTAACAAGGACTAAGATGTGTTCCTTGGATTCCTGAAAAATCCTGTTCCCCTAGTTTGAAGTAGTCAAGATCTTACATCCCGTAACGTACCACGAAAAGGTTATCTACCCACGTTACGGGGCAGATAATCAACTTAGTGGTGCAGCGAATTTTATTCGACCGCAGCGTCCTCCGGAGTCCATACTAGACATGATTCTCTGCCACAATGCGTCTTCGAATTTCTCTGCTGGTATCATTTTCGGCAGTCACTAGTGAGCCCAACAGCACGAACTCGTCGATCACCTCGATTTCGTCATTGTCAATCTGAACTCGGAGTGGGAAGTTAACATTGTCTTCCCTAGAACTTTTTCCTCCCATGTATTTCGTCTATGATGCGTTGATGGCAAGTCCAATACACCTTCAGTCTGATGTACGTTTCCGCCATCGTCTCAAAGTTCCGTGCCATGATGTCGATGTCATTGGCGATGCCAAGAAGCTGGATAGACTTCCTGAAGATTTAGCCACTCCCAGCTCCCAGCATGAGTATCCCCCAATTTTTCAAAATACGTTTTTAGACATCGGCAAATTACGTTTTTGTTTACAAAAGTAATTACGCCTTAATCTTGAAGTTCTCCGGAATTACCTATTTTAACCCACTGTACCTTATATACGGTCCGGGCGAACAGGTTTATTGGTGTTAGTGAAATATGCAAATGTTTAGTGGTGTATATAAACGTCATTGATTTTAACCCTCTACTGTCATTTTTTTTATATTCGACATGCTTTTTTTCCCATTCTTTCCGAAACACTTGAAGGCAATACGAAAACAACATGTAATCTATTTTGATCTAGATCAATTTAACTTGTCTAGAGCTGAGTATTGTGAACTAAATTGATTTTATTTTGCAAGTCAATGGAAAACTGCTGGAATTTTTTCTCATATATAACATGTTTTGCTCTTCCTCAGTTGATTCCTGCCACAATATCTGAACCAGGAGTGCTCGAGCCCAAACATGTTTTATTGCAATTGAAAACCCTTCTGAGTCGTCGAAATTGTGCTGGGTTTTATGCTTTCATCCCTAAGCCTGTTGGTTTCTGCCTTTGAGCGTACAATTAATAATGTGTTAATTGTACTTTTCATACTTTTCGGCTCCCAGTTGGCAAGCGTATTGAGTGAGTCCGCAGTTCCAGGCAGTGCTGAGATTTGTCATTGTCATTGACAGACTTTCGCGCGATATTGACAAAATTGTTCATCACATAGTCACTGACAGACTTGATCCTCAAAAAAACCTTCGTCAAAATCTCATTCATTTTTTCGTCAATGACAAAGATTCACCTGGTCACAAAAACTGTAATTTAGTACATTCTGTGTCACATTATTGTAATCCAAGTAGCTCAGGACGTAGATACTTATTCACTAAAATGGATCCATGTAATTGTTTTGCTCAAGTTATTCAATTTCGTTACAAATTTAGCTAATAAACAAATCTGCACATGTTCGTCACTGACACCATTGTCATTGACAATTGACATGGTTTGCCTTGACTATGACTCTTAGCTAAAATGAGTGACCAAAGCAGAACTGTCAATATCACCGTGTACTGTCGAGATTTTGCAGCACTGGTTCCAGGTCAAGAGCAGTTTTTTTAAAAGCAATTTTAATATTTTTTGTTTTTAAGTTTATTTATTTATTTATTTATTTATTTCGTCAACCAACGTAGACTAGTACAACTAATACAGTTTTGTTTTCTTAAATATATATTTATATAAAAAAAAGTAGTGTCAGCTTTTTTGTCTTTTCTTTTATGAGTTGTTATTTCTTATGGAATAAAAATATTGCTTTAGTTTATGCCGAGACATTGTAAAGTCAATGGTTTCGCAGCGTTTATTGTAAGAGGCCATCATGCGGTTTAATGGCCCATATTTTGCATAATTTGTGCGATGATGTTTTATGGCAAATAAATTTCGATTTCGGAGTTGCCGAGTGGGTGCATGGAAATTTTTAAATTTGATAAAAGTTCTGTTGAGTCAATTCGCTGCGAAACGATATCATTTACAAATGAAACCATTGCATATTCACGACGCTCTTTTAATGTTTGTATGTTTATAAGCATGCAGCGTGCTTCATATGATGGAAGAGGAAATGAAGTCCAACCTAATTTACGAAGAGCGTATAATAGAAATTGTTTTTGTACTGATTCTAATCTTTCTTCGTGCGTGATTGAAAATGGAGACCATACAATGCTGCAATATTCCTCACTTTGGTCAGTACAGGGATTAAATCGATCGATCAACAACAGAGAGATTTTCGAACAGTATAATTTTTATTCGCAATGAAATTTTTAACTCAAAATTCCCCAATTTTAACACAGACCCTTACACAAGATTGGCGCTATATAATTCTACTGGGTTTTGAATTGCGCATCACCCAATAATCGTTACAGCAATAATTTTCTCTGCTGAACTGTCAGTAAATAAAAGCCGAAAAGAACTGTTCTTTCAGTAATTAATTCGAGCTGTTATCGTTAATATTAACGTTAAAGCACAGTAAATGTGATGCTTTAATTTTTTTTAATGCTAGTTTATTACGTTTAATTCAGTAAAGCACGGTTAAAGGCTTATGGTTGTGTATTGCTATCGGAAAGTCGATCTAGTAAAAAAGATGATTTGTCACAATCTTACTCATTTGCTCTTTGATAAAATACATTTGAGCGATAATGCTGTAATTCAGTAATGCTGACAACGCGTATGATTTTCGATTATCAAGCTGAAAAACAATGACAGCTTTAAATTCAGGCAAGAAATCGTTGAATTGACATTATCTCTTGCATCCCAAAATTTTTGATAAAAATTTTCAGCAAGTTAAAAATCAAATTACAAACAAACAGCACGGCTTTTTTAAAGGTCACTCAGCTACTTCTTATCTTCTTGAATTTGTAACCTTCAGTCTTGACGCAATCGACAATGGTAAGCACGTAGAAGCTGACTGACTTCAGTAAAGCATATGACCGAATCGACATACCATTATTACTCTTAAATTGCAAAAAATAGGGATGGAATCTAGACTTTTGAATTGGCTCCAATCATACTAAATGTGACACAAACAAATGGTTCGTTTTCAAAATAAACTTTCAAAGCCCAGGGTACCCAGGGTTCTCATTCAGGCTCATTTAGGCCCAATAATTTTAATTTTGTACGTAAACGACATTTCCTACATAATTATAAAAATAAAAGTACTTATATATGCAGACTACATGAAGCTCTTCATGGAAATAAGTAATTCTAGCAAGGCAGAAGAATTCCAGAATGAAATCAACTTATTTTGCACTTGGTGTAGTAAAAGTCTATTCCAACTCAACGTAAAATTGTAACGGAATAGTATTTAGCAGAAAAATAGAAACACCTTTTTATGAAATATTGTTAGGCAACCAAACAGTAGAAAAATGTTAAATTATAAGGAACCTAGGTGTAATCCTAGACTCTAAACTTACTTTTGTTATAAAACCATCATAACGAAAGCAAATAGTATGTTGGGCTTAATTAAGAGGTTCAGCTATAATTTTAAAGATCTATACACTATTAAATTATTATACATTACATATGAAAGACCTATTCTGAAATGCTGTAACCTAATATGAAATCCGTACATTTCCATTCACGAGGAATGCATAGAATCCACCCAAAAACAATTCCTTCGCAAATTGAATTGGACCACATTTCGTCTTCCATGACCATCAACTTACAAAAATTCAAAGGACGCCGAGAATTTGCAATGCTTTTCTTCATCAATGACATTATTTCACATCGCATAGAATCATCAGAATTAGTCTCACAAATAAAACTTTTACACAGCCTGTCGGCATCTTGGAATACGGGAATTATTCTCAGAAAAATCACACAGAACAAATAACACAAAAAGTGTCCCGTTCAATCGAATGATGTGACAGTATAATCTACACTACGAAGCCATTATCATCACTATGTCAAAAGAACAAATTAAAAACTGACTAAAATATAATAGAAATAAGGCATAGCATGCAAGTAAAACTTGGCCGGCGCCGGTGGTGTAGTGGTAAATGTGACTGCTTTCTAACACCCCAATGGGTCTGGGTTCGGAAGGGAAGTAAAGCCGTTGGTCCCGGCCCTTGTGTGTTGAATGATTGGGTGCGATATCCTACGCAGGAGTGGAAGCTGCCTTCCTGCACATTCGATTGCCGTCAACGGATGGCAATCGATGTCCGTCGGTGATTGGCACTAGATTGCGGAACAGAGACCGACGTTAAATAAAAGAAATGAAATGAAGATGCAAGTAAAACATTGTAACCATTGATGAAGTAATGAAATTGGGTTGTTAGCGGAATGCTTAAATAAAACAGCAAAAAATTCCACATAAATAATTTTGGTATCTATGACAGATACGTATTTTGACTACAATGTGCAGTCTTCATAAGTGTCATTCCCACTAAAGACTTATCAAAAACCTAAATCACAGGTATAAAAATCAAACTACAATGTGTAGAATCGGAACCTACCTAACTAATAATAACTAAAGGTGTTAGTAAAGTAAAGGAGAAAAATCTATTCAAATCTCTAATAAGGAAAAAATCCCAAAGGCTTGGTAGCCATTATGATGAAGTAATGAAATTGGGTTGTTAGCGGACTGCTTAAATAAAACAGCAAAAAAGGGTTATCTTCCATTTAATTCCACTTAAATAATTTTGGTATCCATGACAGATACGTACGATAGACTACTTTTGCATGACGAAATTTTACATTTTATAATCGATAAAATTGTTAGTAATTATTTTTACTGATTTTACAATAGAGGAACGTTAGAACTGCTGCTGAAATTTCGATGGGAATTGCGGGTGTCGGGGATAATTTCTAGGTGTGAATATATTGTAGGTATTTCATTACTAATCGAAATTAAAATTAAGCGGATGAAGCAGAGGAAGTAACAACAATACATAACATTATATGCATATATTTATTATACATGTTATTTCTCGTTGTGCATAGCATCATTTAGATGAGATTCCCATTTTATTGTTAGTCCTGTATTATTGTATGGAGAGAATATCAAGTATCATTCGAGCTAAAAATATGTAATTGCAATATAACCTTGAAATTTCAGTGTTACATCCACCTAATATTGTGAACTGAGGAAACATAGAGCTGCATCTTATTATATGTAAATATTTATTATTTTCATTGCAGGATATCAACTAATTTATCCATATAAATTTATTGTCATTATTTTATATTTAATGTTCTGATACATTCCATTTCTCCATTTATATTTTTTCATTATATAAATAAATACTGGGTTAAGAGGGAGCCTCAGGGTATCATTCAAACTGGAACTTGTCGATGGTATGATTGACAGCCGGAGTCTAGGAGGGAATAAACATCATCATTTTCTTTGTCCTAAGGATTCGATCGTGGTGGTGTGAATTCTACTACAACATTTGCAGGGAGATTGACGCGTCCTTCTCAACAAACCTTCCTGTGGGAAGCTTAATAAGTATTGCGAATTGTGTTATTCGTTTAGTTGGATCGTACCGTTGGAAAAAGATTCTCATTTTCCCACGGGTTTCGCGTAAGTGACTATGCTTACGGGTCCGCTTCGCCGGTTTTAGCCCTTCATGCGTTATTGTGAATTCGGACCGGTAACTCAATTCGATCTTTCTATTAAGTGGAGCCTACAACAAGGCAAGGTATTCGAAGGGATGGTGGCCACCCTGCATACATTCATACATACATACATACAATAGAGGAACGTTAGAACTATACGACTTTCTCAGTAAATTTATAATCTGTGCGCAGTATTTTGTTATAAATGTTACCGATATTCAGTTAATATTTACTGGATATCGGTAATTCCAAAGCTTGGAACCGAGTTTTCAGCAAAATTTTGCGCGTCGCTGTGTAAAACTCACACTAGCGCAAAACTAGTGTTTAAACAAAATGAAATTGAAATTTACCAAGCAAACGATTCAGATACTCCATAGAATTGAGTCGCAACTTGAGCCTTAAAAGGTGTTAAAGCGACTTTCATTAAAACAGTTGAAAATAGAATAATTTAAATATTGGTGTACACGTTCGTAAATGTTTTTTTTTAAGTTTAAAATTAAATAATTTAAGATGAACTATAAATTTTCTTCTCAAGGTTTTTTTTCGCTTCTGTAGCTATCGCTTTGCTGGATTTTAACTTAGTGTTCTAGGCACTTCCACAGTTCTTATTATTATTTTTTTATTATAGAGAGTTTACTCTTATTGGGCCAGTCTCTGCTACAGTTTTTAATTTAGACATTTCTATGCCAACACCAATGCATCAATTTGTATTGCGGATAAGACAAGACAAATTTCCGTCCGGTGACTACCGTAGAGTTCTACGTGTACATTGACTAACTCGAAGTATTTTTGTGGCGATTCTTTGAAGCGTTGTTTATTTGACAGCTGCGGTGGAACTTGAATGTAAATTTATTCAAGCATATATTATTCTGATAATCCTACATTAAGCGAACAAACATACAACAGCATGCGATTGAAAATGCGGTTTTGAACAAAACGATGTTACTGTAAGGCACGTGCTGATAGGTCCAGCAAAGCACGAAACTCAAATAACCATATGGTCGGTTCCACCCATCGCCACAGAATAAACTTCACTACTTCACTAATGGAAATAGTTTTATTTTCACCTGTCGAGTATCGGTTGCTTTGTGATCGATTGCCCAACCGCGCGTGGTGGATCGTACGATCAAACCTCCAGAAGCGTGCTAAATTGGAAAAGTCGAAAATGAGAGTAATTGTTTCTTCCCTTGAGTTTACTCTGTTCAACGGCCACACGCGTTCTTCATATATAGTTAAACTCATTTCGATGTGGTTGGAGGTGGATCTGTCCAGAAACCATGTGCTCTGGTTTTACAGCGTAATTCTGGCTTATCGTGCCATCGAGAAGAGGGAAAAAGCATAGCAATTATGACTGTACCATTGTTCCTTTGAACAAACCGTTCTTGTCGAGGTAATGTGCCAAAACAAGAAACGGTACATTTTTGTTTAAATCTCGACTGGCCGGGTTTTATGGACCCGCTACTCTGTACTCCTTCGAGAGGCTATGTTTAATCACATGTACTGTTTTATTTGATTCAAAGATACAGAGGTATAGACATCATGGAAACACTGTATATTATTACCTAGGTACATGTAAGTATCTCGCGTCTAGAGATCGTGGGTTGTCAATTGAGTTTTATTGCTTTTAAGAAAATATTTCATATCACTGATGCGGTAGGATAAATCTAGTTTGAATTGAATACGAAAACATGTTTGATAGCGAATAAATTTTCTATGTATCAAATGTGCATTAGTTAAGCCATACTTAAGAGTAGGGTATACCAATTGAATGTAAATAAATAGCTTAATCAAAAATTTAAACCGATTCTTTATAATAAGTATAAAGCATATTTACGACGATTCGCAGTAAGAACTACTATAGAATTTATACAGATTTTTGTCAGTCAGAAATACAGATTGAAATTGGAAATAATGTGGCAACACTGCGTCGTCTTCGTATTGGTGCGATGCGTGCTGTTCCACTTAAACGTTGTGTCTGACGCTTATCCGTCCGTTACTCGAAAGAAAATGACGAAGAAAAGTATAGTAGTAAAATTATTCTTTATCTGTGATATGTTACATGGTTTACAATTGCTAATACAGGGCAAAAGGTTAGCCAGAAGGGCTCTTCATCTTTGGTGAAATTTTTGATTTTGTGTTTGTACATGTCGTGTTTTACTATTGTAATGTTTTACAATTCTCTTCTTGTGAAGAATGTTTGATTTAAATATTTTAATTTGTTATTCTACCTACTTAACCTAACTTAGCTTAACCTAACCTAACGTGCCCGATCCCTGATGATCTGTTGAGAGTTTCTGGACTATTGACGATCATTCTCAGGATCTTCTGGATCCTTTGTAATTTGGGATGGTGGCTTTTTGCGCAACTCTCTCTGATTGGCATCCCGTATTCTATTGCGGGAAGGATGATTTGTTTGTAGACAGCAAGCTTATTTTCCAGGGACAGGGTAGACCTTCTGTTTATGAGTGGATACAACAATCTTGTGCACTTGGTTTTGGTTGTCAACGTGCTCCCTGAAAATCAGCTTGCTGTCTAATGTTAGGCCTAGGTAGTCTACCTCTTTCTACCACTCCACCACTGTGCCGTTCAGGCAGATCTTATTATTCTCCGACGGAACAAGTCTGGGAGATTTAAAGTGACCTTGGTCTTTGCCGCGTTGATACGGATCTTCCAGCTGTTGAAATATTCAGACAGGACGTCCAGGTCTCTCTGAAGTTTGGCAGTCAGAGCTCCGATGACCCTACCCTTGTAGACGATGAATGAATTTTGATAAAAGCGATATTGAATAAATATGATGCGAAACGATATCGTTTACATATGAAGGTGTGATCAGCGATTTATGCTTATAATTAAAACTAATTACCTCTCATTGATATAGAGAAGTCGTCAAGTCCTGGATAATGTCGTGTTCTGCCGAATCACGGTCTTCCTCCAAAGGGTGCGTCAATTTCGTGCTAAACACGAATGCTTGCATAACACGCCTCGCACGATGCAATCGCAGTCATCCGATGATTTTTGACATTTTTTTACTTGTTTTATATACTGTATTATAGTTTTTCGATGATATTTGACATATTTTTTTACTTGTACAGAATATTTTCTGAAAATTGCAAATTATTTGGTGTCATGGTGTAGAAGTTACAGCTGTTGATTTATGCAGGGGGTGTGACATATCTAAATCTCAATCCTAGATAGAAAAATCTACTTTCATTTTTCGCATCTACTTCATCATTTTGCAAGAAATCTTCAAACTCTTCATTAGTCTTCTATCTATCTACTCTTAGCTATCTAAGGATTTTATATTATGTTTTTATTTTAAATCTTTATTAGAAAGATTTTAAGCCTTTGGCTAGTTCATCTCCGCTTAAATAGAATTATCCTCCTTGGAAAAAACATACATTTTCCATAAATATACTGTTCTGGAGTTGGAACTGGAGTCGGTAGACATATGTTTGAGGAGTCGGATTCGGCATATTGTTTGAATACTCCGCAGCCCTGCTCACATGGATTAAAACCTTTACATTTCAGTTCAAAAATTTCTATGAAATTAATGAACGGTTGGAGATATTTACTATGAATGTCTTCACATCCTGTACATTTCGTAGTTCCTCTCTGAGTGTGCAATTTTTGATAATCCGAACAGGAGAAAATAAGGGATGAATACTAAATTCAGGTATGAAAATAGCATAACTGGCAACCCTAATATGGTAATGACAAGCATGAAATAAAGGAATAAAATATCAAAAATAATTTTTCAGAAATGTTCTACAAATAACGAACCAATAAATAATTTAGTCATAATAATAACTGACAGATTTTTTTTCTCTGTTCGGGATCTAACACTACTGCAACCAGTAGATTAATCTATTGTAGTATATCCCGTGTCCTTAGTTTAGTGCATGTCGTATTACTCCATCACTATTGAGAAATGATGAAGTGTTCGATTTTTTTACAGTTGCCACTCTTGCTTTTATCGCAAGGATCCAACTCTAATTGAAAGGTTCCGTTATTTATACCCTTCGGAGTGTTGAAATACTCTCCAAAGGCGCGTCCCAGTCAAAATTGGATTCCTTAGCAACAAAATTAAGGTATGACACCGATAATGACCATGCATCAGAGCCCTAGTCTCAACCACTTCAAACTAGGGAATAACGAATAGAAAATTAGGAATCACATAGATGAAGACAACTAACTCATTTTTTCCTTGTTTCAAGATCATCCTCGGTAGACAAAGCCGAGTCTTGTCATTATCAACAAGGCATAAAAAGTAACAAGGACTAAGATGTGTTCCTTGGATTACTGAAAAATCCTGTTCCCCTAGTTTGAATTAGGCAGGACTAGGAATCGGTGGTAGATACATCCCGTAACGTACCACGAAAAGGTGATCTACCCACGTTACGGGGCAACTGACGGATAATCAACGTTCATCTTTGATGCCAGAATACTATATTTTTTTTATAATGAGAGAGAGAAGGATTAGTAATTTCCATTACGCGTATTACGTCTACAATGTGCAGACTTCTTCAGTGTATTGTACTAATACTCGACTTAGTACAAGACACTGAAGAAGTCTGCACATTGTAGAGGAAATACGCGTATCTGTCAAGGATAAGCAAATAAGGTAGTGGAATTAAATGGAAATTACTAATCTTTCTCTCTCTCATTATACAGGTATTCCACTAAGTATTCTAAGAGTCACAATCAGCGATGAACCGACGTGACAACTCATATAAAATACGTTCAAATTCTTGCCAGAGCTGCCATACTTAAAATACGTTAAACACTATTGCCAACTACTCATCCGATCGCATCATATCATGAGCAAGGACACGAAAACACGTAGAATTTATATTGCATTTGTTTTTAAATTCTTTATTAAAGAGATTTCTAGCCTATGGCTGGTTCATTTCCGAGTTCGTTTAACAAATAGAATTGTGGACAAACGGAATACTCCTGTTGCATGTTGATTTATCAGGGATAACTCTTCAGTCAATTGACGAAACTCATAAATTAAACTTCATAAATTATAGAAAAATGTTGCTTGTGTCATTTTCTACAAATAGTCCCTGTGCAATAGTAATTCCACATTCTTAGATTTTGCAGTAAATGACTAAAGTCGTAAATTAATTCATACAGAAGGCGGTACCTAAAAAACGCTCGGTAAAATCTCCAACAGCCGATTACCTCGGCATTTACTTTTGCTGATATCTCTGCAAAATATTTGTTTGTTAGCTGATATCTCAGCAAAATGTTATTTGTTAGCTGAGTCTCGGAAATTGTGTAACTGAATCTCAGCAAAATAAATTGCAGAACTGTTCGGCTGTTGGAATCTCGGCGAAAAAAAATTAAGTGTGTATGCACTTAGATTTTTTTGCCGAGATGGGCACCACCGAGCAGCTCGGCATTTTATTTTGCTGGAAATTCAGCAAAAAATATGTTTGTTAGCTGAGATCTCGGCAAAATTCCCGAATCTCGGCAAGTTTTTCACTGACATCCAGCAAAATAAAATGCCGAGCTGCTCGGTGGTGCCCATCTCTGCGAAAAAATCTAAGTGTGTAACTAGAGACTACATAGTCAAATATGGCTAGTTTGTCGCACAGGGATTCTTCTTACTGATTCAAAGGATTTTGTACACTGAGAATTAATTGTTAATCCCAAGCCCCATTTATTTGGTACTTTGTGCAAATTTTTCTGGATTTCATCAATCGCGGACTAGCAACTTCGAACTCATTGTTCAAGATCTTATAATGGTTAGAGAACATTACAGCTGAGCGCAGACTTTTAGTTCCAGTTGAGACGTATACAACCAAGGTGAAGACGAAATCGAAATTTGTACAGTTCTACATCACCAAAAGGCGATGAGAATTTATCCATTGACTTTAATTTAATATACATCTTGGCTAAGTTGAAAGATATTTCGTGATTCTGGCTACAAAATCTTCTGAACTATATTTCTATGTGAGACATTCACCTGTTATTTACATATACATTTCCAATTCATAACATAGCAAAGTTATGGCAAAACCCTTGTACACAGAAGATTATTGTAAAAATAAGATTGCATCAAGAACGTGCTTCTTAGAATTCTTAATGCGAAAAAAGTTTTGGCTAACGCCTTTTCCATGTCAGTTGCATGAAAGAAAGAACAATTGAACGTAGTTTAAACGTGTTCCCTTCCTTCTTGCCGTGTTGTTGACCTCCATAGCATGGTAGCTCACAGCATCAAAGTAAATTATCGGCGAAGTTCACCCAATGAAACGAATTCATTTAGCATGTAATGAACAGTGGTGATTCCATTCGAATCCGATTGAGTTTAGAACTAGAGAACAGATGTACACGTACTAAATCTCGTGCTAGAGTTCTTAAGGTCGTCAGATTGCTTCATTCATTATATATATGCAATGCCTTGGCTCCGATGAAATCACGGTAATAGCATTCGTTCTAGGCTGTAACCCTACCCATCTCCAGGGAATATACGGACAACAAGCTCTGTCTAGCCGTCAATCAATAGCGCGCGTAAACACAAAGAGGGAGAAACGGACAAGGAAAAAATCAAGTGTAAAATGATTCGCCTGGCCTCAGAAGTCAATCTCACTCGCTTCAAAGCTTGTTAATAAAAGTTTCCTATAATTTTTGCGCCTTGCTAGGGAAATGTTTCTAGTGGGAATACGTTCATAAATATATTACTCTCGTTTGCTCTGCTTTTTCGGAAGTATTATAGCCGAGCTTTCTCCCACACCGTTTCTCGTGTGGGTATATACACCAGCAATCACTGGAATGTTGTTACCGGTGTTCCGGTAGGGAAAGCCTACGGAAAACCGAAAATTCGTATTGTGTACGTGTGTGTATGCTTGGTGGACGAGTGGCAGCAAAGGTAAAGTTCAGAGCAACTATAGGCATAGCAGCTGGCAAACACTTTCTGGTCGGCATCGAACAAGCTAAAGCCAAAAAGAACACCACAACCAACCGACCGACCGTCAGAGTGCGAGAGAGAAAAGTCATTTCAATTTCTATGTATCCTTTTGGGGTACTTTGGAGCCTGATGGGACACAGAGGAACAATTCAATTACTCCCATGAGAATGAGCAGAAATTTCAAATACAGAAATATATAACGTATATAAATACGAACACACACTTTTCGTCCCCTATCCACTGAAACACGTTAGCTTCAACTCTGTCGGCACACATTTTCACCCACAATTCCACTCGATTTCCTCCAACGGAACCTTTTCTCCCCTTCTGTAGTTCAAACTCTCTCATGACTGTTACTCTCCAACTAGTTCACGTGGTTTGCTCAGAATTCAAATGAACCGTTGCCCACAGAACTAGAATATAATACTGTTTACTCCCTGCTCTTTGCGTGCTCTGCTATTTTCGAGAGAATTTCCATTTGTTGCTGTTTTCAGCTCCATATTTACAAACAGTGTCGGTGTTCATTTATACCAAACAGAGAATTTGATATCGGAGAAGATGTTTGAGCCTTGAGCAATAACCCCAATGTATGAGAAACTCAGGATGGAAACAGAAATAGTGAACAAAGCTTCCCGAAGCAGGTAAGATAAGGAATAAAAAACAATTTTGATTTAAACTTCAGTGACTTTATTAATTGAAATTCTTTAACCCTTTATCATACGTGATGTAACGAAGGAATATTTTTAATTAACATAATTTATTCACTTTTCAATGCAACCACATGGGAACGCCAGTGCCAAAGTTGCTCAAATTTAAGAAAGAAATATCATTGACCAGGACTCGTTTTGTAACTTATTGTTTGATGTGGAGCAAAATGGTCAAGTCAAATCTATCAAATCCGATATTAAAGAAAATTTGCAAAGCTGTGGACAGTCACTATAAGTTTAGCCCAGAAAAGTCAGTTTTACAATACCTTTAAACCTTGTAGACACTCACTCCAAATATGTTAACGACTCTCTTGAGTTCGACGAACTTATGCAACCCTATTTTGTTTTAATCTTTACATTTTTCAAGTTTACTCAAGTTAACTGATAAATTCATAACTTTCCATCTTGTAATTTTAATGCCGTATTTCTTTTTCCGGATTCCTTGATGCAAGAGTATAAAATATGGTATTCTCATATCGCAACCCGGAGGCAAAAAACCATCCGAGAGCAAGGATTCCTCTCTGCATATCCCATATCTGGGGTTTCATCCACTGATGTACTGTTAGGCTGCCCGTTTTCACTCTTCTGTTCGTGCTGATACTCTAAACTCTCATCCTCTGGAAAATATAAAAAATAGTTTTCCAATATCTGATTTTCTATGCATATGGGACAGTAATGTTTTCAAGTATAGTAATTTTTAACGTGTTATTTAGAGACATTAAAATTATCTAAACAAATTTGGTTGATTATCGTTGATGTAATCTGTATCGTTAATGTAATTTTTGCAGTTCATTATTTTTCAAGGATACACTGGAGTCGCTTTTTACGCGGGTGATACGTTCCACGTAAAAGAAAACCGCGTAAATTCCGGAATCCGCGTAAAAAAAACACGTAAATTCCGAAATCCGCGTAAAAAACTGTGTAAAACAAACTGCGTAAAAAGCGACTTCAGTGTATAACGATAAACCGCGTAAATTCTGAAATCCACGTAAAAAAAATCCGAAATCCGCGTAAATTCCGAAATCCGCGTTAAAAAACCGTGTAAATTCCGAAATCCGCGTAAAAAAAAACCGCGTAAAAAAGTAGAAGGGTCTGTGCCTAGGGGCACGAACGGAAGCTTGACGTAGGACCGCTAGTGGACGGAATAAATGTGAAGAGCATTTAGTACTTTTAATTGATCAATTATCTATTATCTCAACTCTTTCTGTTTTTGAATTGTAGGCGTACCAAATTTGTAATAATTTTTTTCAAAGAGAAAGTTGATTAAGAGAATCAATCAAAATCACTTGCACCCTTGCTTCCAAGTTTGGTTACAAGATTACAACTCTGGAGAGCATTTTGTGTGGTCGTTGGGGGCTTGTGGTTCTGAATATGGACAAACAAGCACAGATAAGTTCTTTTTCAACTCTTTACTGATGTAAGCTTGATGGCCCTGAAAAGGGCCGTTTTATTGAAGAGGATATCCATGGCCACTTACGCTTGGCGTGTTTAGTGTAGGTGACAGCATCACGGACCAGGAACACTTTCAGCACACCTCGTAGATCAGACCAGAGATACGTTTGACACCACCACGGCGAGCCAGACGACCGATGGCGGTTATCTCGAAGAACTTTTCAATGACGCTGGGCGCCTCCTTTACCAGACCTTTTCCTCCTTTGCCACGACCAGTCAATTGTTGCTTGTTATAATGTGAAGGAGTGGACTAGCCACCACCTTCCTACTGCTGCTATTGCTGTTCACCACGCCGTCCAAAGCGAAAATGAGCTAATGCCATACAGCAGCGCTCTTTTATATCTTTTCAGGTTAAAGCAGAATGATGTGCAACCAAGTGGTATAAAAGCTACAAAGACTCCTCCCATTATGAGTAGTTTGCTATCAAGTAGCGATACTGGCTCTTTTCCTTTTGCGTACACGGCGAATGAGAATGACCCAAATTTGAGTTTAGTTCACTCATAATCGCCAAAAGTGCATGAGCTCAGCGATGAGTAAATTTGTCTCATGGTTTCCTGTGGAAAACCTAAAAAATCTGCCAGAAAATGAGGAAATTGACGAAAATTTTATTCAGTCTCGGAGTTGTACCAATAGACTGAGTGAATCCAATCTTTACTTTTCTCAAATTCGGGAATTTTTCCCTGGAAAATACTGGGAAACATGAGTCACATTTACTCATCGCTGAGTTCCTGCACTTTATTTCTGAGATAACTAAACTCAAATGTGGGTCGATCTTATTCGCCGTGATATCACCTTGTAAGATATCGGCGCCGGTGGTTAGCGTGATTACCTCTCACCCCAGCAGGCCTGGCTCCAATCTCAGTCGGCGCCACCGGCATGTTCTAAGGCATAACATCTCTAATCACGCCTCCCTTCGGGAAGTAAAGCCGTTGGTCCCCGGTTGAGTTGATGGATCGATTGGTAGGGTCCAAATGTGGGAGCTGCCTCCCTGGCGTCGGTAGCATTGGAGCTCAGTACGGAAAACAAATCTCGCGTCGTTTTTCAATAGGTCCTATCTACATCGATCGATTCTCTTCATCGACACTCTCTTTCGTAAATTACTCGGCTTCACAAATGTTTCCTGCCGTCTTCGTCGAATTAGATGCAAGATTGTTGCTTCTTCCATCGAAAATATCCGGCTGTGGCGATTCAAAGTTGATCAAGGTTGATCAAAATAATTTGTACCCCTGCTTCCAGTTTGATTACATGAGCATTTTGTGTGGTCATTGGTTCTGAATATGGACAAACAGGCAGATGAATTTTATTCCTACTCTTTACTGTAATAAGTTGGGTGGCCCTGAAAAGATCCGTTTTGTTGCCAAAGTTGGTGATGATTTAACCTCCGAAACCAAACAGAGTGCGACTCTGGCACTTCAAAACGTAGATGACATCCATGGCCGCTTACGCTTGGCGCGTTTAGTGTAGGTGACAGCATCACGGATTTCATTTTCCAGGAACACCTTCAGCACACCTCGTAAATCAGACCGGAGATACGTCAGATACCGCCACAGCGAGCCAGACGACGGATGGTAGTTATCTCGAAGAATTTGCGTTTGGTTCTGAATATGGCGATGAGCGTGCAAAATATTACGCAATTCCATCCTCCTTATTTGCACGCGCCCGAGGATCGGAGGCGAATGCCACTTCGACTTGTTTCGTCTACTTACTACTCTCTGACGACTGTGCTGGGGAAGCAGCATAAGCATGTAGGTAATTGGTGGATTTGTTAGTTAAATCGACGCTTTTGGACAATGCTGGACATTTACCAGTTTTTCAATAGTTTCTTGTTGAAAATCAACATTCGGAAGCATTTTTATCGATGTGTAGCCATATTTCTGATCGATTGGTGATAAAATTATTGAAATTGGACCAGGGGCAGCTGAGTTATTAACGTTCAAAATCTTTCTTAATTTGTTACATGTTCCATTTTCGGTTTTCACAAAGTGTACCCCCATATAGAAATCAAACGGCAAAAACCGTGTAAAAAAACCTGACGCCAGTGTACTTTGCATCTGGATGAACTATTTTGATGAAAAAATACATAAACCAATGCAAATATGCTCTGCAGATTTGTGTTTATTTAAATTTGAAACCAATTTTAAACATTGTTGTGCTGAATTAGTTGAACGACATTTTGCATTGAGTATTTTTATAGAATATGTGTGCTTTGCAAAGTTATCATAAGTTAATTGAATCCTGATGAATGTGGGTGTCTATACTTGAATACATTTCCCTTGATTTGTTATCCGTCGATATTGTTTTCCGTACTGAGTACCAATGCTACCAACGCCAGGGAGGCAGCTCCTACAACTAGACCCTACCTATCGACCCATCAACTCATGGATCGGAGACCAACGGCTTTACTTCCCTTTTATGTGATTTTATGTCTCAGAAAATCCTGGCGGCGCTGGGTTGAGAGGTAATCACGCTTACCACTACACCACCGGCGCTGCTTACTTGAATACATGTATAAAGAAAGCGAGGCAGATTAGTAATTTTCGTTTAATTCCACTCTCTTCTACAGTGTTTTTTACTAATACTCGATTAGTCGAGTATTATGCGTATCTTTCAAGGATAGGCAATTAAGGTAGTTGAATTAAATAGAAATTACTAATCATCCTCTCTTTATATACATACTTCTTTTGAGGTGAATGAGCCAAAGGCTGAAATCCTCGTTATTAAAACAAACTAACTAGCTACATACTTCTTCTTCTCCCTTTATTATTGAAGAGACTTTCAGCCATCGCCTGGTTTCTCTCTAGGAACCCCAGCAGGAGGTGCCCCACATAACAGAGTTGAGTGTTTGGGGCCCCATATGGGGGTTCCCGACAAGAAAGTGGATCTCGGAAGGAGGTCTCCCTAATATATAGCTTTTTTTTACAGAGTAGTAGGGATTCTGAGCGAGGTCCTCAAATGCAGAGTAGTTCTAATAATAGCACAAATATAGTTGCTGATCACTCTCGCAGTTGCTGGCTTACTTTAGCTAGCAATAATTTTGTCGAGGGTTGCTAGTGTCAATAGTGGGTTATTGGTGTTCATGTATAAGTTAGATAAAATATTTTCCAGATATGTGAAAACTAAATTCAGCCAAGAGACTGTCCCATAAGATTAGTTTTACGAGCAGTCTGGGCTGTAAAAGCAAATTAAAAGAAAAATCAACGCTAAATCACACGATAATTTCAAACAGCCTTCAAATTCAGAATACATCGTTCATACAATGTCATTTTTAAATTAAATTCGTTTTAAAAATGATATTTTAAACGTTAAAAAATCATCAAAACAATTCCAATGACAATTCACATTATCGCGTATTTGTCGGGATCTATCTTTGAGATTTAGCAATCTTCCTATCCGGCAAAGTTCGTTTCATTTCATACCGTCTAATTTATTTATTTTTATTGGACACTCTCGAGCAATGTTCATCCCCTCTAGCATACAACCATCGGCACCCGGTGTAAGATTGTGTGAGGATCCAAACCTATAAAAACCCATCACTCTTTCATTTAAGCTGAGCTACATGGGCTACAGGTTTTTGTCTCTCGGTAGATTATTCCTGGTGATCAATTGGGTAATAAAAATGATAACTGTTAGATACAGTATCTTGTATGGAATTGGAAAGGAAATGCCATTCTAAGGAATACGGCTAGACTCGACATACCGGAGAATGCTTGTTGCAAGAGGAACTAAACACATCCACCACCGGTAATAGAGCTTTGGTATGGAAAGTGACGTGGGTATGAGTAGGTGTGTGTTCCTTTTAGGAGATGCTGATGGGAGTGGGTTAGCTCCCATGAGGGAAATAATTTCCTGATGTAACCAAGTTTGTTGGGTATGTGTACGAGGTTAAGTGTGAAAGAGAACGAGTATTATAAAGTGCCCAACATGTGAAGAGCATATAAGCATAATGGTTTGCATACATTACTGAGGTTTGCGCATAAGATACCTTCCTTTCAGCATAAGACGCTTCAAAACGGATTCCAGCGGATATTGTCGTATTTGAAGAATTTCGATTATTAATTAAGTTTTTGGACATACATACATCGCATGATGTCTTGCCCAAACGATAATTGTTCGTTGGCACTTGTTCTTCGAGGTTTCTCTTTTACTGCGGAATGCCTGTTAGAGGAATTCCTGGCCAAAATTCTTGAACCAGGTCGATTAAACTATCGCGTTACCATCCTATGTGAGGAGAACGAAAAATAATGCTTTTCTCATAGACAAAACAAACAATTGCTTTGATAGTTCCATCTCGATAAAACCGTATGGAAACAAGGCGGTCTGTTGTTCTCTCGTCAAGCACCACAAACAAACAATAAGACCATATTGTGTACAAAGGTATGAAATAAAACATAGCAGTGAATCAAAAGGCGAATGAAATAAAACAAATAATGAAGAGGATGCCTTGTTTTTCCTTTACTCCCTATTCATGAAAACCTGACGCTACTGAAATGTTCCCCACTGGGATAGCATTCATGTTTCGGCACACTGATTTACCCATCCAAGGATTATGATGATCGCAATCTTAATTGTGGAATTTTATTGCATTAATTGCAGGCAAAATCACCATGAACAGAAACAGCGGCTGTCTCACTGTGGCACCTTCAAAGTGGTGCAAAGCTATTTGAGCATAGGGGTGAAGAATTTGATAGATAGGGTTACGGAATCTCATCTTGACCTATGGTTCTGATTTGGAACAATCGTTAAAACAATTGATAAATATTTTCACTATGCCAGAAAGGTTAAGAAATCCCAATGGTGTAAAAAAACCAGAGGAGCATAAGACGACATTACATCACATAGCCCTACTTTTTCGTTTTCCTTCAATCATGCTCACGTTGATGTTTATTTTTGTTCCGGCAATGAATGAATGGCAGCGGATGGGATCACCTTATCATGAAAAATATCAAGTGACGATTTTTTTCCCTTATAGCATTCAAGGTTCTCATTTCTAAAGGAGACTGTCTTTTAGTAATCGCGTATAAATTATGAATGAACTGCACTAGCATAATTGAAGATTTTGTCCTTTAGTCGGTTGACGGTTTAGATCTCACCGGAGGTAAATTAATTAGAATTTGGGTAAATATATGGTAAACCGTTTCAACTTTTACAATAACACTACCAATGCTGATCCATGAACAATCCAACTCCCATAGTTCAACAGTGGCAGTATAGATGTAATCTTCCAGCTACCATCTTTTAAAGACTTCAATCAAATTGAATCTGTGCTACCGTAAAAAATGTACAAAAAGTAGAAGGGTCTGTGCCTAGGGGCACGAACGGAACCTGACGTAGGACCGCTAGTGGACGTAACAAATATGTTGATCATTTCGTTCTTAACTCTTTCCATTTTTGAATTGGTGGCCCTGAAAAGGGCCGGTTGTTTTTCAAATGGTGGCCACACCAGTGCAAGTCGATGCCGACCGGATGACGGTGGCCTAGTCATTGCGGGAAGCCTTTCCTCCGGTCGATGTGGGTGCTTTCGTCGTCATCTCAGTGATGCCACATATACAGATATATCTGTAATGATACAGATTTTTCTCAAAATTTTAATACAGATATCTGTACATACAGATTATAGCTTATTTTTTAAATATACAGATTTTTCAGATGTATCTAATTAGTGGAATAAATGTCTAACTCTGGATTATATTTATTGATATCCATAAATAATCCTTTCTTCCTTTTGAGAAGGTACGAGCACCTAACCAAATAGCAATCACTTTTTATTTTATTATCTTGGTTAATTTTGAACGAACTTCTGATGCTCAGATGTTCTGATTTTTAGATTTTTGCTCATTAGAAGAGATGTTAGTTGTTCATTCTTATTGTTTAATTAACCATATCACATGGTGACAGCTACTATGATTTTTTTTTGATTTGTCGAATCATTAGAGATGAACTAGCCTAAGGCTAAAAATCTCTTTAATAAAGCCTAAGAAAAAAAAATTTAAAGGGTTGTGTCCTAGGCACGACCGCAGTTATGACGTAGAACCACGCAAAATTGATGTTTGTCATGCATTTTCGACTATTATACTTATTATTATAAATGGGGCGGGGCAGAAAGTTTCTTTTGTGCAAAATATGGAAAAAAGGATGGACTTTGGATGTTAATCTAATCGCATATATAGAGGTACCAGATATGTTTTAAAGTCAGTTGTGTGTAATTCACCAACATAAATCATCGAATATGCCTTTCAAACAATTTTTTTTTCCTAAATTTGAAAGTTTTGGTGCGGGAAAAAATTAACGGAAAAACTTTTTTTTTTTTTTCCTTTGGTTTGTTTTTTTCCGTCGATCTTGTTTTCCGTGCTGAGCACCAATGCTACCGACGTGCCAGGAAGGCAGCTCCCACACCTGGACCCTACCTATCGACCCATCAACTCATGAACCGGAGCCAACGGCTTTACTTCCCATCCGAAGGAAGGCGTGATCAGAGATGTTATGCCTCAGAACATCCCGGCGGCGCCGACTGGGATTGAACCCAAGCCTGCTGGGGTGAGAGGTAATCACGCTTACCACTAAACCACCGGCGCCGTTGGAAAAACTTTTGTTTTTACTAATAATTGTGGTTTTGCTTAAAATTTATTTCCCGGAAAAAAAGTGATCATGTATTTTTCGGGTTGATGTTAGGGGGGGGGGGGAGAGGTTGCTGTAAGGGGGGGGGGGGGGGGGGGAGAGGGTTTAACATGCACAATTTTCCATTTCTCATTCCTCATTGTGGTGGACATGCCGTGATCCACCTTTAGCCACTGACTTGGTCCTGCTTGCTGCAGGACCTAGTGCTACGCCGTCCGAAGCGGTAATGAGCAGAGTCAGGAAAGCAGCGCTGTTTTATATCTTTTCAGGTTCAAGCAAAATCATTTGCAACCTAGTGGTATTCGTTTATGATGACTGGGTTTGGGAAAAACGTTTAGTTCATGAAAACAGTGATAAAATTATCATTTGCGCATTTTTTAATAGTGTTTTGATTAAAAATTGGAAAAGTATTTATTTCAGCAGATTTGTTAAGTAATATCCTATCGATTGGCGTATTTGGATTTTAATTTCATCTATAAATGACAAAGTTACAAGCGTTCATAACCTAACACTATTTCACCACACATATTTTTTGATTTGTACCCCAGTATAGTCGACAAAGACATAGTTCTACGTCAAAAAAATGATTTGTCGAATCGGTAAACAAGCCCGTTTCAACAACCCACAAACTGATTGATTACAGTTTGTGAGTCGAAGGGTTAACTGAATATTTGACATTTGACTAGCGTAATATCAGAAATAAAGAATATTTAGTAATAAGTGTTTGAGTGCTGACCACGTTTTGCGTCCATTGCTGCAATGGAAGCGCTCTGACCCACGTTGGCAATACTACCATACAATGAAACCACTGGAAGCGGTTCCCGTTCTGGTGGAGGAAGCTTATTGGATAGCGGTTACGACGGTCTGCAATAAGATCGTCGTGTCCGATGCTTATTCGTCCGTTGCTTCAAATGACGTAGAAAACGATTTGGCAAGCGTTTTTACTGCTTTTCTCCTCCCTTCCTTTCATCGGTGAAATGGTGAGTGGTCAACCGAGCATTGAGCTGGCTCATGTGAGCATGCGCAATGTATCGCGTGTTCGATTTGCGCTCTATCGTTGCGTCCGTGTTTGGGATTTTTCGTTACATGTCTGAATTTGGATTTTTTGATGTGACCCCCAGTATAGAAATTAAAGACGTAGTCCTACGTCGAAAAAAAAAATGGTGAAACCAAATTGCTAAATATCGTAATGCACTGAATGCCGAATGCCCGCTAGTTTAGTTTTTAGCCCTATATTAGTTTAGTACCACGTTCATACTACACTCTATATTACGTAATGTTTAGTACTTGTCTTGATATCAAACATCATACACACAATTTCCAGGGAAACTTGATGTATGAATTTTGATATCAAGATAGTCTGTTCATAATTTATTTATTTTTGAATTTATTATTATTATAGTCACTTTGACACTATTGGGTCATTCGTCACTTGCCGAGCGAAGCGACGGGCAAGCATCTGAAATATGCTTCAAAATATGATGCTAAAGAAAAAACTTCTAAAATAAGCTTTTAAAGAATAGAATAAAAGAAGCTTCAAAAGAAACTCCTAAAGAAGATTTTAGGTTACTTTACTTTATTGAAGAGACTTTTAGCCATTTAAGGAAATTTTAAAAGAAGGTTCTTAAAGAAGCTTCCAGAGAAGCTTGCAGAAGAAGCTTCTCAAGAAGATTAAAAAAATAAACTTCTTTTTGAAGCTTATTCTAGACTCATGCACGTCGCTCCACTCCTGTGACTAAAAATACAGACAGGACAGTAAATCTGAGTAGCTATGTAGTAAAAGAGCATTTTTTCAAGATTCAAGGAGCATTTCATCGTTTTAATATTACGTTTCCATAGCTGCCCAATACTATAGGCTGTAATCTTAACGGAGTATTATACCAGCCTCATTGGGTATTGCATATCCAAGTTTGTTTACATTGCTGTTGCCTTAAGTTAAATTTTCTTTAAGCAGGCTTTCAGTCGGGGGCTGGTTCTCCTATATGTTCAGTATTATAAATTGGTTTCTATATCTGTATGGGGCCTCCTTAGCTCAGTTGGTAAAAGCGCAGCAAGGAGGGCAATTTCTGGGGGCAATTCCCGGTCCGGTCTAAGAATTTTTCGGGTTAGTACATTTCTCGACTTCCCTGGGCATAGAGTGTGTTTGTTCTTGCCACACAATGTATAAATACTAATGCGAAAATGGTACAGGCTTAGAAAGCTCTCAATTAACAACGGTAGATGTGCTTAATGGACACTAAGTTGAGAGAGGGCGTAAAGTCCCAGTGGGGACGTAATAAAGCTAAAGATAAAAAATACCTGCGTGTCCAGTACAAAAATAGTTGAAATATTTTTTTTCTATATTTAATTTCGGTCTCTGTTCCCTGTGCCACAGTCGATTTTAACGTGAGGTTAAAATTAAAAAAAAAAAAAAACTATATCAGATTATGAAAGGAATGGATCGTTACAACGATTTGAGTCTCGAAGTATTTACTATGTTGTTGAACATTTGTTCTAAAATCTCAACATTCGAAATGATATTTACCTCGGAAGTACTGTGACAGAAAGGCAGCTTCTAAATATTCTTCAGAACTTTGCAATCAATCTTTTAAAGTGCTTTTTTCCTGATATTGCAACAACTAGACCATAGTGGTACAACGTAAAGCATGGTTGGTCTATTTGTTTTAAAATTATTAGAAAATTTTTCTTCAGTTAAAGTTTGGATTTTATAAGAGGATCCACATATTTTATATATTTGTTACATTTGGCATGTCTGTGATGCGATCTTAAAACGCAAATTTTTGATCATGTACTAGTCCAAGATATTTCACTTGACTTGACCAAGTAATAGTTACTTAAATTTTTTGCAATCTGCTGTAATAACACGAAGACTTCTTTCTTTGGCGGAAATGCCTGTGTCATCGGCGAACACCGATTTGCGGCAACTTCGAGGCAAATCATGGAGTTAAAATGATGTTGCCCCCTCCCTCCTGAGGAATCCGTATTCTAATAATTAAATAACATTATTATGGAGATATTTAGTCTACTGGCTAGTTCATCTTCGAATTTACCTGTGGAGTTCTGTTAGTTAAATAATTTTGGACATTTCATTCAGGAAAGAATACGAAATTTAGGTAAAACAGGTTTCTGTTCGACCCCGATAAAATATAACGGGATTCTATCGGTAGCATCTGAGAAATGCACGCATTCATACACGAACATATTCTTAATTAATTTAACTGAACCGATTTATAGGGTAGGTGTTATAGAGGTGTTGCCATAGTTTATTGTGTGGGAGTTTTGCCAGGCAAATTATTGAAAAAAAGTTTTTTTTCAAACGATAACTTCAGATAAATGTACCCATTGTTAGCATATATAATTTAAATGGATAGAAGATCAAAAGGAGGACTAAACAGCGTTTCATTTTACACCTCAAGGTGTGCACAATTTTTTTACTGCTATATTATGCAGATTTTTAGCCGTAGGCTAGTGCATCTCTAGCTGTGCACAAAGAGGAAACAAACTGAGGAGTACACTCAGCATTGACTGTGAAATTATATTATTCTCTCTTCTGTTTAACTGTTAATCTTTTAGTCGACGTTCCATTACTACTTCATGCTCATAAAGTACCCATTTTCACTTCCAACATCAATTATTTGCAAAATATAACTCGCTAATTCCATCGGAGAACTAGCCATAGGCTAAAAATCTCCTTAATAAAGAATTCCCTGATCATTCCCTGAAAATTTGAGCTCTTATACTGCAATGTCCCTTTAAAGTTTATATAGGAATAAAATCATAACTTATTTCCTCAGCGGCGCCGGTGGTGTAGTGGTAAGCGTGATTACCTCTCACCCATGCTTGGCATACACAGTTTTGCTCAGGAACTACTCATAGATCATTATGTCAAATATAGACACCTAGAAAACACAACTAAATTGATAATTGAATTTTAAAAATAATACGAATATGGGAATCTATTTTGCGATTTACCTCTAACTTAACGCTCGAAATTATAATGATATTTCGACAACGAGCATGGATAAGGGTGTGATCGCAATGGTCAATTCTCTTCGTCGATTTTCTCTTTTGTTTACAACTCTCTTGGATTACCATTTCTCTGTGTGTTCGTTGTTGCTTTTGATAGCCATAAAAACCTGTTACAACACAAATTTCAGAAAATTTCTTTCCATAGATAATCATCATCGCAGCTCGGAGATACTAGCCAAAGGCTAAAAATAAAATTAAAATAAAAAAGAATAAAAATATCATCGCAGCCCTTATGCAAGCTCACTGTCGATTTATTTATTTTAATTATCTTGGGATTCATCTTTTATTTTAAGGACATGTTTAATAGCAGCTTCTTGCTATTAGCATTCACATGTTCTGAAGGCCTAGGCCTCGGCTTAAAATAACTTTAATAAAGCTAAAAAAATAAAAAGAAATATGCATTCACATTGATTCATCCATAATTATTATGTGCTTTTGTAAAGCATAAAATTGAGTGTTAATTTCGCCAATTACACACTGTCAATGAGAGTAACTCAAAATTGAGTCGAATTTGACACAACATTACGAAAAAGGGAATTCACTCTGTGAATGAGTGGAACTTTCCTCAATTTTCCAGGAAAAACTATTACGGCTAAAAATCTCTATAAGAAAAATAAGAAATTCTAGAATATGAGGGAAATCAAGAGATATATCACTCAGTCTATTTGTATACTCCCAGAATGAGTAAAATGTTGGCCAATTATTCTCATATTCAAGTAGTTTTTCCCGGAAAAGTGAGACAAATTTAACTTATTCACTAAGTTACTCTACTTTTTGCAATTTTGTGTCAAATACGACACAATTTTGAGTTACCTACTATCATTGGCCGTCTATTGCCAATTTTGTGTGTACTCTACATCGTCGGAAAGTCGTCAAAATTTCAAACCCTAAAAATATTAAATCGAACCCGTCACCTTCATCATGGTTTATTTTTTAACCGTGCCTTTTCTGGCTAAGCTAACGGGAAGAGAAAATATCAAACTGCAAAGTGACCGTCTTGTCTGCACTTCCGGTATCTGTATTCTCAAATAGGTAATAAAAAGCAATGCTACGAATGCTGAATCTTCCCTTCTACCTGTTCCGCATTCCAACAGTCCAATCGGTAACCGGTGGATTTTTTTTTTGTCAACAGGAGAAAATCACGTGATAATGAGAAAACTGAATGGAAAAAGCAAAACGGATTGGGCGTACACTGATACGTTGAAAGCAATAAACGACTCCTGAAGCGCGTTTTCACTGGGTGGCAATGCTACCGGTCTATAACACAAACGCACTTTTTCTCCAAAGCCAGAAAACGGAGGGTGAATGGTTATTGTTATTACACTTCAGAGCAGTACGCATCACCCCCCAAAGGTACAAGGACACGAACATGGGGCTTGCGAAAGCGGCAGCAACAGTGGCACTCACTCTGTGGAGCACATGCATAAATTTATCTTCCCCATGCTCATACTCACCAGTTCTCTCAGTGGTGGCACAAAATAAAATGTGTGTAGAGATACATAAACATTTGCAGAAATAAATTATCTTCTAGGGGTTACGAATGTAGTTAGGTAATATTGAAATCACTCCCATGCTTCAGGTGAAAAGGCACCCAGGAGTGTCGTGGCCGTTTCAAAGACACCCAGTACACCGATACAAAACCGGGCCAAACTTGGAACTGGCGCTTCGAGAATGAAACACTGAGCCAACGAAAAAAAAAATCATACAAACAAAATCGTTTCCACATTAAAAATAGAGTTGCTCATCTCTGCTTTCCATTCAACAACTCTGACAATGCTGTGGGCTGCAATTTCAAAAATATCCTTGTAATTTTACCTCCTTCATCTCAATGACTCTGGATTAGAAAATAAGTAATGCAGGATAGGTAGTAATGAATGATTACACAAATCATCCTTGCATCAATCTTAATTATATTACTGAAGGTTTTCTGTGAAGCTTGACCTCCAACCACAATACTTAGAATCCATCACGAAAAGTCAAGTCAAATGCAGGTTGAATAATTTATGCTACCTTTCTTTTCGTGAATTTCTTCAACGTAATGAATCTCAATCTTACAGCGCTCGAAAACACCCTTCGTGATCAATCCTTCTTTTTATGCCACAATGAATTTCTAAACGGTAAAACCTTTCCCACCCTGTCTATGTCAAACGCCAAGTGGCAAAGACAGCATCTTCCTAGCCGATGGTTGTGCACCCTCATCTTCACTGCACTATGGGAACGATAGACTTTATTTTTCATTCACCATCATATGCTCAGAGCAGCAGTACGAGTATAAAACAGGACATTCTCTCCGATTGCTTCCCATTGTGAATTCGTGCGAACATAGTACAGGGCAGAATGGGGACCTTTAGCAAGGCATGCGGAAATAGAATGTGCTAACGAGTAAATCGAGAATCAACACGAAACCAAACAGAAGGAAGGGATTTCAGGATCTGTGATTGTTTTTGGTGTTTATTGTCGTCTTAATACCGATTTTTAAATTATACATAACTTCATTGAATGTGGAACCACTGGGAAGCCGCATACTATCCTTTCAACTTGATGTTATAAAAGATTCCATTTTGTATGCATTTGGCGTGGTGGAATCTGAAAGTCCTTTTACCAGATACCATAGAAATTTGGCACTTTCATATGAAATCGTTCCTGTATTATTTATCATGCCTTTTTTTCTAATCTCGGGGGCTGTTGGGTGACTTTGGTGTAAATATTTAATGGACAATCCGGTTTCCCTATTTAACGATTCAAGACGAGAGTATAACAGACGAAGAAGTGCGACGTTGGAACCAAGAAACAACAAGAGCAATTATCTAAATAAAGGAAACGACAAACAGTACGATGAGGGTTGCATATTCGCATCAGAGCGGACGCACAAGCTTATTCTCAAGAGAATAGTTCCAACCCGTGCGCGATAAGAACGGTAGATGCTGTTTGAAGGAGTAACGTCACATAAATCAAGTGAATCGGTCATAGCCAAAAGAAACTACACCTATTCTTCAAAAAAGCCCCAAACATTCCTCAACCGTATCTCAACTTTCCTTTGCTGGCCTCACGAGACCCTACGGTATTGTTTGAAAAGCGGAAAGGTAAACCTTCTTGCCAGACACCAGGAAGCTACAGTAATTATTCAAAAACACAATGTAAAAGATAAAATTTGCATAGCTCACTCACTCACTTAGTGTTTGTAAATCATGTCAAACGTTAACTCTTTCGTATTATCACAAAGAGAGGGCATATTACTTTATTATTTACGAATGTCCCATCTTCTTAAAGAATTGTACCGCTTAGATCTTACATAGCTACTGATATGCGAAGTAACGGAGCGGAAGGAGGAGGTATGGTATATCCCTCCTCTATAGCATTTTTTATGAACCCTATGATGTATATAATTCCGAGATTTAAAGCATGAAATCAATTTGGCGGCGTCCATTCAATTACGTAACGCTCTAAAAGCCCTTCTTTATTTTAATTAAATTCAGATACATAAATAATTTCGTAATTTGGTTACAACTTCTTTATTTCCAAGTTATTTTCATATTAAAAACAAAAGCAAAAGATCATCGAGTTCCTTAACAAAACCGTACAAAAGTTTAACGAAAGTAAAAAAAACTCAAGAAAGAAAACCATCCATTTTGCTAGTGTAGTGATAACATTTTTACCTGTATTTACAATCTTTTTTCACTTAGTTACGTAGCGCAAAGCTTAACTCCCCCCTCCCTTTTGTAACAATTCATAACGATATAGGTGACCCCCTCCCACTATAAGCGTCACGTAATTTATTGACACCACCTTAGTTCAGGCGAGATGCACAATGCGGGATTATTTTTTGGAAGCACGATAATCACCTATTAAAAACTTAGCTCAGTTAGTTAAGAAATACCCGAATAAAGAGGTGGGTCTATTAAATTACCCACCGTACTCTTCTGTGTGTCAAAAGTTTAGAGTCAGTTGAAATTTTCCATTAATCAAATTGATGTATCTCTGTTGCTTGATAAACAATCATCAGATTATAATGATTGTTGACGACAAAATTAAGTTCTACTCTCACATTGACATTCAAGAAAATTTAAAAGAAGTATGGAATTCTTTGTCAATTTAAAAACTATTTAACTTTTACTTGTAAAATACAGCTATACAAATCAATCATCGTTTCTAGCGTAGTGGTAGATTGCTGGATCAGACTAAAAAAGAGTTGATCCTTTGTGCTTCCGCTTCTTAAGGCACTCTTCCGTGTAAATCGCACCGTTGATTGTTCCGGAAGTGATGGAGACTAGGACAACAGTAAAAATAAAAACTTTTTGTTGTTCTGTAGAGTCCCAAGTGTGGTAAAAACTGAGTGATTTTTACAGTTATGACAAGCACATTCATAATTTTGTTCCATTTCCCATCAAACAAACTTTAAATCCCTCCCGGAAATCCAGATCATAACCGAATTCGTTAAAATTTAGCTAGTTGCTGGGGACCTCAATGCGAATTGAAAGAACTGTGAGACGCCGGGGATTGTGATCCGCCATATTAACTATACACTCACCCTAATAAACATTGTATGAAGAACATTGGACGTGTACGAAACAACGTATGAAGATCCAGAGTAATTAGTCGGACATTGTCCCGTATATGGGCAGCATCACGCCCGAAATCGTTCGACAGAAAAGATAAATTTTACTTTATTTTAACGTAGTTTTTTTCCTCTGTTCGGGTCCAAACACCACCTGTAATTTGCGACCAGTAATTTGATTTATTATAGTATATCCCGTATACTTAGTTTAGTGCATGTCGTATTACTCCATCACTATTGAGAAATGATGAAGTATTCGATTTTTTTACAGTTGCCATTCTTGCATTTATCGCAAGGATCCGACTCTAATTGAAAAGTCCCGCTCAGAAGGAGTCAGATGGAGGACCCCCAACAGAGTAGTTTTTTACAGTGTTTACTTCAACCGAAAATTGGTTCCTTGCTCGATCGTACGTTTACACAACACATTGAAGGCACACATTAAAATCTGAATAGGACAGAGCTCCACACCGGGGGAACCGCCCAAGTAGCAATTCAGTAATTATTTAGCATCAACTCTGATTTATGATGGTTTTATAATGGCAATGAACAATCCACTTAGTTTAAATATAGCATTTTAAAGTGTAAAACATTCCTGCTTAGTAATTCAGCTTTTTGCTGTTTTAAAAACCTTTTATAGTCTGGCAAGAAAGTCAAAAACTGTCTTGTTTTAAAAATAAATTTAAAACAGTTATCAATCCCTCCTTAAAACTGTTCTATAATTCATGCATAAACGTCATTAGCAATTGTTTATTAATGTCATTATAAAATACTTTATAAACGTGTTCTATCATTATAAAAGCAACCATAAAACTATTAGGTTTTGCATTAGAGAAAAAAGCATTTATTGTTGCTTTTTAGCCTTTTAAAAAAGCATCATTAACTCTCCAATTACTTTGTTTACAAATTGAGCTTAAAAGATAGTTCCTCATAGTTACTAAATGCCAAATCTATGACAAGGAAATCTCGAAGGATAGACGAAGTAGGATGAAAAAAACAAGTCAATTTCAGATAAATTTACTTCTTTAGAAGAACCAGCACACCACCAACGACTGACCATCTGTCGGAGAAGAGTAAAGTGAGAGGGGCCCTCGAACTCATAAAACATTGTCTAAAGTTGAAAAACATACCAGCCTTCTCCAGATCTTGCGATGACAATCGAAATAACAACCGACAGCAAACCACTGAAACTGTTAGTTAGCGGAGATCAGCTGGTTTCCGATCCAAAGCAGCGATTTTATTCGGCGAAAGACTCTTCGAAAATTTTCTTCAACCGTACATCTCTGCATCATTGGATGGTACACTTCTGTAACCATCCGGAAGAAGGGGATCTTTTTCGGGAACGATTGCGCTTCCCGCTGTTCGAAATGCGAAATGTTGTAAAACAGTATCGCAAACTATCTGAGTAACTGCTCACAATAGGGAGAAAACCGCCATCGGGAGAAAACCGCCATCGGGAGAAAACCGCCTGAAAGAATCTCACAGAATCTCTGGATCTCACAGCGCAACTATCGAAAGATAAACAAGCTTTGACGTTTAACTTTCTGCAGGCAACTTTGCCTCCATAAATGTTGCCATTAATCTGAATGGTTTAGGATCAAGCAGAATGGCTTTAGATAAATACAATTCAGCCTGCAAGTTTTCTTCATAAAAGCCATTTTAAAACTTTTTTAATTTGTTAAGGAATTCTTGAAAGCAAAACAACTTTTTCACAAATGACCCATGAAAATCAACTTTTATGCCACCGCCATGATACAATTAGTTTGCTTATTTTTTTTACAATCTTCGATTTTCAATCTATGTTGCCTTGGATATAACTGTATTTTGGTAAATTTAGCAATGAGCAAACATTTAAATGCGAAAATCAGTTAAAAAAATGTCGGCCAAGCTCGATTTGAAGAATATATTTTTTTTTTTTCAATGTGAAATAATTGGTCAAATCGACGTTTTACGAGGGTGGACTTAATTTTTTCGATGTTTTCACGTACATTTCACATAAAATTGAATATGGCACTTAAAACTAGGTCTCTTAATGAGAACTATTGTAATAAATTTGGATATTCAACAAAATGTTTATACCATCAGTTTCTATTTTAATTATTTTGATTGATGATTCTATCTTGATTGATGCTTTCCTAGTGGATTCAGCATGCGGCTAGGGAAAATGGCTCAGAAAGGGTTTTTATTGTTGCTAAAAAGCTTTTATTGTAGTTTTCAAATGGTTCTGAATGCGTTCGTCATACAACCTTTTGCAGTAAATCAATCTTGACGAGTTTCGAGAATACACCCTTCAGAACCTTCTCCAGGGTGGGCCAACTAGACATATTCTAGTCTTAATGAGGTTTTGGTGGATGCATTAATGACAAAATAGCCTTGACCAGGGTTTTATGAATGTTGTTTTATAGTTGCTTTGTAGCATTTCATAAAACTTAAAATGTTACTTGGGCGGGAGGGTCCCTACCAGACAGAGATGTCCCAACAGCCGAAAGAAATTAAAAAAAAACTTAAGTTTAAAATACAATGCAGTATCTTTTAAGAAGCACATTGCTGCTGCCAGTGTGGAGGGATCATCACCCAGCATGTCGCGTATGCTATTTGGAAGCCCGTGGAATTCCCGCAGGTTCTGATACTGAGCGCATACGCATAGAATGTGCTCGATTGAGGCTGGAGTTCTACAACCGACGCAAGTCCGGTGGAACAGCGTTCCACCGAAATTGTGCGAGATCTAGGTGTGGCCGGTCCTCAAACGCGACGCTAATTTCTGATCCCGCTGGTTCAACTGTTCTTTCAATTTCCTCGTCGTCCCTTTGATCCGTCTGATGAAGAGGGAGCGGTTTTGGACCCACTCTGCGTCCCAAGCTTCCCGTACTTTGCTCACGATCCAGCGCTTGACATCGTGTAACGGTACTTCGGTACTTCGAGGGGCAGATGGTCCTGCCCCAGCCAGAAAGTCAGCTTCAGAGTTGCCTGGTATTCCGCAGTGCCCCGGAACCCAGCAGAATACCGTGTTTGGTGGCGCGGACTTCATCATCGCCTGCACCCAGGGATGAGTCGGGGCCTCGGATGTCAGGGGTATGACACTGTGCGAATCCGTGAGGACCAGGATCGGTCGGTCGGAGAGCGTTGTAGCAGCGATGAAGATGGCAGCAGCTTCAGCAGAGAAGACATAACATTGCGGCGGTAAGCTGCAGTTGGTTGGTGTGATGTTTCCGGCTAGACCGATACCGACCCCGTCCGGAGAGCGAGATCCGTCCGTGTATCGGTGAGTGTGCGTGGGGTATTTTAAGGAATCGGTCAACGAGAACTCCCAGAACTCGAACGGTCTTCTTCAGCGGTATGTACTGGTCGTCGATTCTGATCGGTGGTCTACTAATTCTGTGTCGAGAAGGGCAGACATGGCACCTGATGCTTTTAGAGGCTGATAATTCAAAGCCTACTGAGTGGGCCCACCTGGCGACGGCGAAGACTGCCGCTTGGGCTCTCATCCTTGTACGTACTGACGTGGGTCCGGTGGTGACGATGAGGATGTCGTCGGCGTAGACGAGTGTTGGAACACCCTCCAAAGACGCGCCCCCTTTAGACCTCTTAGAACTCGAAATGGTGTAGTGGTAAGCGTGACTGCTTTCTCACCCCAATGGGTCTGGGTTCAATCCCAGCCGAGGTCGGTGAGATTTTCCTGAGGCATAAAAATCTCTGGTCACGTCTTCCTTCGGAAAGAAGTAAAGCCGTTGGTCCCGGTCCATGTGTGTTTTAAATGGGTACGATATCCTACGCAGGTGATGAAGCTGCCTTCCTGCACATTCGATTGCCGTCAATGGATGGCAATCGATGTCCGTCGGTGATTGCCACTAGATTGAAGAATAGAGACCGACGTTAAATAAAGGAAAAGAAAAGAAGAAGGAAAACACATGCAGAACAAATTACTCAAATAATGGTCCCATTAATCGTATGATGCGCCTGTATAACATAAATTCAGAAAAAATTGACATCATTATGTCCAAAAACCAAATAAAAACTCGACTAAGAGGAAAAAGAAATAATACATAGGATGTAAGTAAAATATTGCAAACATTGTATGTAGTCTACTTTGCTTGACGAAATAAGTAAATAAATTCTGACATGAGTTAAAACCCATCATGGGGCACATCAAATCACATGAGAATGCAAAAACAAAATCATTGGTGGTCAGATGAGGTATATGCCGTGACTGGACCGAGGTTTCCAGCCTCAGTCACGGTTCCACGAATCATCTGCTCCCTCTGTTGGTCCGCTAGTGCCGCTATCCCTTCTGCTGGTGGTCCTTTGCTAGTCGTCCGCTCTCTCCACAGTCCGTCATAAGAATGCCGTCAACGAGAATCGACCAAAACGTTTATTTTCTGGTTTTTATGTTTCAACATTTGGTTTGACATTTCAATTGGTTAGCCTTTGGCTCTTCATCTTTGTTCTAGTAAATTGGTTATTCTAATGTGATGATTGCGTTTAGCGCTAATTTACAGGATACCCTTTATGGGATTGTTTTGGTTTGAATTTAAAAATTTGATAACCTACCTACTTGAGCACAGGAACCTACCTAACTACTTAAACTAGGTTGCCAAATCACGAATGATCTGGTGGTTTGATCGCAGACAGGCGACTCTGAACCTTTCCAGCGTGGAAGTCTTTCACTCCTCGAGTGTTTGAAGACCGGCCAGGTGGTGAATCTCAGGATTACGAGTTCGCGGTGGACTGTTAAGGATCATTCTGAGGATCTTGTTTTGGATCCTCTGAAGCTTTAGGTGGTGGCACTTAGCACAACTCTCCCAGATTGGCATACCATACTCAATAGCCGGCAGAATGATCTGCTTGTGGACAGCAAGTTTGTTTTTGAGGGACAGGGTGGACTTCCTGTTTATCAGAGGGTAGAGCGACCTGATCAAGATGTTACACTTGGTGGATGTCTTGTCCACATGGGATCGGAATAGCAGTTTTCTATCGAGGGTGAGATCAAGGTACTTCACTCGACCATTCAATTGGAGTGCTATCCATCTTGATAGATGGATCTTGACATTAGCAGGCGGAACAATCCGAGTTGAATTCGAGTGTGGAAACAGAATGGATTGTGTTTTAGCTGCATTGATACAAATTTTCCTGCTCTTGAAATAGTCGGACAGAACATCCAGGCCTGACTGTAGTTTACTCGCTAGAGCACGGATCACTCGACCCTTATTGATGATGGAGGTGTCATCTGCGAACATAGGCAGGGGAGGAACGTCTGACGTAAAAATGTTGAATAGGATAGACCCAAGCAGGCTACCCTGAGGGACCCCTGCATCAACGTTGAACGTATCAGAGGGGACATTGTTCAAGTAGACCTGGAATGATCTGCCGGACAAGTAGTTTTTGATGATCTTCACGAGGTAGATCGAAAAGTTGTATCGATGCAGCTTGTACAGTAGACCATCAGGCCAGACATTGTCGAACGCCTTTTTGACGTCCAACAATGCCATGGCAGATGTATTGGAAACTGATTTATTCCGCTTGATTATGTTAGTAACCCGTGCGAGTTGGTGGATGGTAGAGTGGACTATGTGACTACTATTAGGTTTCAAAAAGGAAGCTCTAGGCTTATGTGGAAATATTATAAGTTGAGTTTTGGAAGCGTTGGGAGAAATCTTTTGTAAATAAGAAGAGAAAATATCTAAACTTTTCTGCAGTCTGCTGCAAATAACACGAAGACTTCTTCCTTTAGCGGAAATGCCTGTGTCATCAGCGAACAAAGATTTGTGGCAACCCTGAGGCAAATCAGGGAGGTCCGAAGGGAAAATGTTATTCAATATAGGCCCAAGAATGCTACCCTGAGGAACTCCTGCTCTACCAGGTAGTCGATTAGATTTGGAATTTTGATAATTTACCTGCAGAGTTCTGTCAGTTAAATAATTTTGAACTAATTTCATACTATAAAGTGGAAAATTAAACTTTTTCAATTTAGCAATCAAACCTTCATGCCAAACACTGTCGAATGCTTTTTCTATGTCTAGAAGAGCAACTCCAGCTGCGTGGCCTTCAGATTTGTTGAACGAATTAAATTGGTAACTCTTAAGAGTTGATGAGTAGTTTAATGCCCATGGCGAAATCTAAACTGCTCATCTGCAAAAATTGAATTGGTATTGATGTGAAGCATCATTCTATTTAAAATTATCTTTTCAAAAAGTTTACTTATTGAAGAAAGCTAACTTATTGGACGGTAGCTAGAAGCTTCAGCTAGATTTTTATCCGGCTTCAAAATTGGAACAACTTTTGCATTTTTCCATTTATCAGGAAAGTATGCCAAATGGAAACATCTGTTAAATAATTTTACCAAGAAAGACAAGGTACTCTCTGGGAGTTTTTTGATGAGGATATAGATAATTCATCATCATCAAAAATATTTTCCGAGAGAAAATATTCAGATAAACCTGAGCAAACTGATTTTCAATATGACTAGTAAGACCCAAACTGAAATTATGGGAACTCTCGAATTGCTTAGCAAGTTTTTGAGCTTTTTCCAAATTTGTGATCAACATTTTACCACCTTTTTAAGCGCTGGAATAGGCTTTTGAGGTTTTTTCAAATTTGTGTGAGTTTCCACAAGGGTCTAAGGGGTCTAATTTAGAAACATTATTTTCAATAGTTTTGTTCCTCAGGGCAGAGAATCGCTTTTTAATTTATTTTTGCAAATCCGTCCAGATAACTTTCATGGCAGGATCACGGACATTTTTAAGACGGATTAAGAGATGAAGATCGCCGTCTATTAAAATTGAATCGAATTTAACCTCGCATTTTGGTACTGAGCCAGCTCTTGCTTCAACGATAGAAGTAGTCAGAGATTCAAGAGCATAATTAATTTCATCTTTGGTTTGCAAAGGAATGTTTGGATCGAAGTTATATTCCATAAATGTTCGATATTGCTCCCAATCAGCTTTATGGTAATTGAAAGTAGAGCTGTTGGGATTACAAATTATTTATTGGGATATTTCAAAAGTTACTGGAAGGTGATCAGAACCGAAGTCAGCATGGGTCAGCATTGGCTACAAAGTTGACATGAATCAGATAAGACCAAATCAATAGTTGAGGGATTTCTTGCAGAAAAAAAGCATGTTGGGCTGTTTGGATATTGAATAGTGTAATAACCTGCAAAACAATCATCGAACAGAATATTACCATTGGAATCGCTTTGAGCATTATTCCATGAGCGGTGTTTTGCATTAAAATCACCAATAATGAAGAATTTAGACCTATGACGGGTAAGTTTCTGAAGGTCACCCTTGAGAAAATTCTTTTGCTGGCCTACGTATTGGAATGGTAAATAGGCAGCTATAAACGTAAGTTGTCCAAATTTTGTTTCATCAGAAACTCCCAAAGTTTCAAAACCTTTGGTTTCAAATGAAGAAAGAATTTTATGTTTGATTCGTCTATGAACAATGATGGCAACGCCCCCACAGGGTTCATCAAGACGATCATTTCTATAAATGAAATAATTTGCGTCCTTCTTAACCTTTTGGTGAGGTTTAAGGAACGTTTCAGTTATAACGGCAATATGCACGTTATGAACTCTAAAAAAGTTAAATAACTCGTCTTCATTATCTCTAAGAGATCGAGCATTCCAATTTAAAATATTTATTGCTTTAAAATCCATTACTGAATTTTAAAGTCATGACAATATTGTTTGCAAATTTTACTCCAGTTTGAATAGCATCAAACATGGAGTTAGATTTAAGCATATCAGAAATCATATCAATTAATGATTTTTGTAAAAATTCCATTTTAGGGACAGTAATGCTTCCTAAGTCAAAATTGTCAAAATTTCCGTTAAAGTTACGTTGGTTAGTATTTTGATTTCTAACCGCTGCAATAGCAGCATAGGTAGCTCCATTAACTCGCTGAACATTGTTAGCAGCGAAGGGACTAGGTATAGATGAAAAATTTGAAGCAGGGGTGATATTTGTACCTACGGGTACGAATGTAGAATTTGTTCCTCACTGACCGTTGTTAACAGCAGAGGAATTTGTACCTGGTCGGAAACGTGGAGCGTTTCCTACCTGTCGGTTAGAACGAGATTGTAGGATCGCTTTGCGAGTCTTACATTCCCAAAAATTGGATTTGTGGTTTTCACCACAATTTGAACATTTAAATTTCTTAGGATCTTCCATCACAGGACAGTCGTCCTTTGCGTGAGAGGAATCACCACAATTCATGCATTTAGCTGGCATGTAGCAATTTTTAGTTCCGTGACCCCATCTCTGGCTCTTACGGCACTGGGTGAGGTTTAGGAAATTTTCTCCAGTCTTCCTGAAGTGTTCCCACTTCACTCGGACATAGAGCATAAGGCTAGCTTTTTCTAAGGCCTTAAGGTTGTTTAGTTCACTAGACTTGAAGTGAACTAAGTAAAAATCATTAGAAATCCCATTGCGCGAATCGCCAGGACGGGATTTCATTTTCATTTTGATTACTTGGAGTGGCACAACTCCAAGTAATTTTGCTAGTTCATCTTTGATCTGATCCAGGGATTCACCACTGGGCAGTCCTTTCATGACAACCTTGAACACACGTTCAGTTTTGGTGTCGCAAGTAAAAAATTTGTGCCCGACTCAGTAAGATACTTGAGAAGACATTTAAATCCGTCCAAGGTTTCAGCCAATACACGGCATTCACCCTGACGTCCAATTTGTTGTGAAAACTTAACTTTCACGAAGTTCAAAAGTTCCATGCGAAGAGCATGGAAATCACCTCTCACCCCAGCAGGCCTGGGTTCAATCCCAGTCGGCGCCGCCGGGATGTTCTCAGACATAACATCTCTGATCACGCCTTTCTTCGGATGGGAAGTAAAGCCGTTGGTCCCCGGTTCATGAGTTGATGGGTCGATAGGTAGGGTCCAGGTGTGGGAGCTGCCTTCCTGGCACGTCGGTAGCATTGGTGCTCAGCACGGAAAACAAGATCGACGAAAAAAACAAACCAAAGGAAAAAAAAAAAGAGCATGGAAATCGGAAGTGGTTATCACAATAGGGGGAATCTTTTCCTTCTTGGCATTAAGCCGGGAAAGTTTACTAGAATTTTTCTTGGATGATGGATCATTCTCATCATCCGTGAGCAAATCAAATTGATTACTCAAATTAATTTCATCAGAAGGGGGATCAAAAGTTTGCCCCTTTCTTTTGCGCTTAGGCGCCATGGCGGCAGTAATTTTTTTATTCAAATCGACTTCCAAGCAGATTACTATAAGAATCTGAAGAATCGAAGAGGAATTTTCCAAATCGATATCCAAGAAGGATTACCTCGGGTAGGGTCCAAACAAGGATCGAAGAGGAATAAGTGTTGAACAAGGTAGAAATTTTACAGGTTGAGCACTGAAAAGTGCTGTTTTAAATTGAGTTGAGAGATGTTATCGCCAATGTTGCTGATGAAGATGTCGATGGTGGCATGAGCTCCAGATCGACTAAACCGGGTGGGAGAGTCCGGACACAAGATGTTGTAGTGGGCTTCTTGCAGATCGTTGTATAAGATCGTGCCGTTCTGGTTTCGCCGACTATTGCCCCAGGCTTGATGCTTGGCGCTCAGGTCGCCAGCGATGACGAAATTTTGCCGCCGTCGTGTTAGCTTGATGATGTCTCTTCCGAGGTATGCGGCCGAGCCGTCCCTAATGTTGGTTTGCTTGGGGCGCGATGATGGTGATTGGACCAAGCGATGTGCTCACCTCATCTCCGATGGCTTCGATAATTTTCAGCTGGAAGCTTGGTAGTAGCCGGCAGCTGATGTTCCGTCTCGCAGCGATGGCCACTCCCCCTCCTCCGGAGCTGGTGCGGTCAAGCCTTACGAGCTGAAAGTCGCGATGGAAGACGTTCAGCTCGGGCTTCAAGTGAGTCTCGGTGATGACGGCTATGTCGATGTGCCGTTTGTTGAGAAAGTCAACAAACTCGATGTTTTTGCTCTTCTAGGATGGCTTCACGGTCCATACTTAGTGACAAGTGACAGGGTAGCATGTAGCTGTTCAGATCGAGTCTTGCAGGTGCGCATGATGATGATGACGTCGGGCACGAGCGTCACAAGTTCCTCCGAGGTGAACGGAGAATCGTCGACAGGTTCACCTGAGACAGCACCAGCGTATGATAAACCAGGGGCTGTTGCGAACCATTTGGATACTCGCAGGATTGGCTTGTTGGTTGTTGAGCGGAAGCGGGGCTAGGTTCGGAACATGTCGCTGGAGAGCTGGGTACTGGACTTCCATGAGTACAGGAGGCGAACGATGATTACGGAGTTGACCGAGCTGGTTGTTGATTGTAGCCTTGCGACGGATATTAATGAACTCCACTCGCTTGGGACATCCGCGATTGGAGGCTTGGTAGTTTCCACCGCAGTTGACACACGTTGGATCTATGTCATCAACTTGCTCACAGGACGCAGTTGAGTGAGTTCTAGCACAATTGCCGTAGTTTATCTTCATATGGCAGTTTTTGGTGCCATGGCCATAGGAGAGGCAGTTCATACACTGCGTAAAATCACGATGTTGGGGTTTGTAATGCTTCCAACTGATGATGACCTGAAACAGGTCCCGGATTTTGGATCTCAGAGCCGCAAGACTGGTGGTTCCCTTCGTGAAGTGCACCAGGAACAACTGGTCACGGAAGCTGGTATTGTTGTTGGAACGCCGGTTCATCTGGAACATGGCCTCAGGTTTGAGCCCAAGCCACTCCAGCTCGGATTTCACCGCAGCCGCCTCGAGCGACGGTAAACCACGCAAAACCACCTTCAGTGGCTTGCTCGATGGCAGATCATGCGTGAAGAAGTCCACGTTGTTGTTCTTCAGGAAACATCCTATTTGTTTGTACTCCTCCAGGCTGGAGCACATGATTTTGGTACCGATGCTGCAAAGTTTGAAGCGAGGCAGCAGCTTGTGTTTTGCCAGTTCGGCACCTAGCTTGGCAACATCCTTCACCGGCGTAAAAAGCGGGGGAATCCGCTTTTTTCTTGCAATGGAAACGGCATACTGGTTGGCTTGCAGTACCCGTTTTCTGGCATCATCCTGCGACGCCCTGGGCTTGATTAGCACCTTCTTTGAAGGGCCCGCTGTTGTCTCATTGGCACGTTTACGCAGCATTTGTTTCGTGTTTGCAAGTTCAACTAAACTTGCCAGAATGCGAGAAGGTGGCGACGCAACGCGACAGCACAACACGTAACAAAATCGAAACGAGATCTCGAGCGAAAATACGGACTAAACAGCTCAACACTCGAGCAAAGAATGAGAGCTGCCGTCAACGAGCTTAGGTACCGTAAGACAAGGTAACATTGATAGTTTTTTAAAGCATATTCTAAATACTTTTTACAGAAATGAATGTTTTCCAATTTTATATTTTTAAAACATGTACTGGGGATCCAAGAGTTAATTAGTTAGTGATATTTTTAACGGAAATTAAGGCATTTGCATTATTTTTTTAGTTTTGTGAACGAACTTCAGTATTTTGATTTGAAGTGACTTTGATAATGCTCGATGAATGTAGAAAAAATAGATGAAACTCAAACAAATTAGTTCTTGAAATATGAAACTTTGAATGAGTATATAATCAGAAAACATCATAAGTAATAAGAATTGAACATTGAATTTGTGATGACTATATCGGAAATACATTTCATAAGTGATGGTTTGAGTGCTTTTTTCGAAAAACGCGAAAAACACGAAAATAGTTTTAATATATTTGTAACATATGGAACACATACTATATAAAAACTATATACGATATCATCGGAAACACCCTAAGCTACAATATGGAACCAATGTTTCAAATTCGAAAAAAAAAATACGCAGCGTGTAAATTTAATATTTATAATACACCATCAAAGTTACCCGCATTATCAAAGATACCCCGTTTTACGGTACCTCATATTTGTACCTCTAGCTGTATCAAAATTCCCGAACCAATCAGATTCCGTTTACATACGGTCTATCACGTTTCACGCTCACTCGATTCTACTCATTTCTATTACACACTAACTCTATCTACTACTTTCCTCCCCTTTCCTACTCTCCTTAATTGAAGATCGGGGGCAATTTATCAACCCTCTCGGGGCATTTTATCAACCCTCTCGAGGTAATTTCTTCTAGCCTCCCGGAGGAATGTCTTGTACCCAGGGTGCCTTCCATTCATTTTGACTAAAAAAATGTTTTAAGAAATTATGGAATAATAAGATATTATGAAAATATTTTGATTATGTAAACAACAAGAAAAGATTGTTGAATTTGTGTTTGACACATAATACCTGCCAATTTTGCTACATGAGAGTCGCAATAAGCGATTTTGTAATTTATCTCACCCACTCTTCGCTCTTCACTCTTCGCGAAGAGGCGATCAGAAAAACGCTCATTGTGACTCTGTCAAAGCTAAATTTGCAGGTTTGATGTGTGTAACACAAAATTTACAATCTCTTCTTATTACTTACACATACAAAATATCATCATAATATCTTATTATTCCATAATTTCATAAAACATTTTTTTAGTCAAAATGAATGGAAGGCACCCTGCTTGTACCCTCTCGGAGCAATTTCTTCTACCTTCTCGGAGGAATTTCTTCTACCCTCTCGGAGGAATTTCTTCTACCTTCTCGGAGGAATTTCTTCTACCTTCTCGGAGAAATTTCTTCTACCTTCTCGGAGGAATTTCTTCCGGAGGATTTTATTCTATCTATTTGGAGGATTTTTTTTTAAATCTTTATTTTAGAGATTTTTAGCCGAAGGCTAGTTCATCTCTATTCTCGGAGGAATGTCTTCTACCTTCTCGGAGGAATTTCTTCTACCTTCTCGGAGAAATTTATTCTACCTTCTCGGAGGAATGTTTTCTACCTTCTCGGAGGAATTTCTTCTACCTTCTCGGAGGAATTTCTTCTACCTTCTCGGAGGAATTTGTTCTACCTTTTCAGAGGAATGTCTTCTACCCTTTCGGAGGAATTTCTTCGACCCTCTCGTAAGAATTTCTTCTACCCTCTCGGGGAATTTTCATCTACCCTCTCGGGGGGTATCTCATGTACCCTCTCGGGTTTTTTTTTTGAGAATTTCAACTGCCCTCTCAGGGAGCGCCAGTAGCATCCTAGCTAGAAAGAGGATGGTTCTCGGAGGAATTTTGACGTTGGATAACGTCTTTCGGCAACATACGGGGGTACAAAATTGAAAACAGTCATTTTGGATGCGTTACGAAAAATTAAAAGATTTTGAACGATAATAACTCAACCGTCTCTCAATAGATTTACGAGATAATGGCATCAATCGATTGGAAATATTTCTAGCAATTTGCTGAATGTTTCAAAACTATTGATTTAATTCTGTAAACTATTGAAAAATGGTTAAAAGTAAACCATTGTCTAAAGATGGTGAAAAGCGATTGATTTTTTTATATTCTTATACTTTATCCAACCGAGACATCAGATGCGAGTATCTGACACCTCTGATATTTTCTGTTCTACTATATAAGCGTCCAACAAGGTCGTCCGTTCCATCATTGTCTATCCGATCGTCGACCCAGCAGCAGAGCAGCAGTACCAGAGCAGCGGAAGCAGAGCAACGGCAGCAGAGCAGCGGCAGCAGAGCCTGGGGGCGAAAGGGCAACTACGCCGAGTGCGTTGGTGCCAGTGCTCCGGTATACTGGGCCGCCGTCATGGAATGCCCAGTTGCTGCAGTTCTCAGTCGGTCGTATTCACCGTCTGCTCCGCAAGGGCAACTACGCCGAGCGCGTTGGAAAAATGGCCCTTTTCAGGGCCACAACATTATCAAGAAAGAGTTTAACGTACGTATGCGAGTATCTGACACCTCTGATATTTTCTGTTCTACTATATAAGCGTCCAACAAGGTCGCCCGTTCCATCATTGTTAACAACATCAGCCCAACAAAACGGCCCTTTTCAGGGCCACCAAACTTTCGCAAGAGAGTTATTAAGGAATATTCCTAAAATATAATATACACAATTAAGTACAACACATAACAGACGTTATCCAACGCCAACCCTGCGGTCGAATCTAGTATACAACCCTTCCAACTTTTTTTCTACCCTCTAGGGGAAATTTCATCTACCCTCTCGGGGGGAATTTCATATACCCTCTCGGGGATTTTTTTTAATCTTTATTTTAGAGTCTCTCGGGGAATTTCATCTACCCTTTCGGGAGAATTTCAACTGCCCTCTCAGGGAGCGCCAGTAGCATCCTAGCTAGAAAGAGGATGGTTCTCACTTACCGAGTTGCGCCATTGTCGTGATTGGACCAAGGTTTCCAGCTATCTCTTATGCTGGTGGTCCTTTGCATCCGCTCTCTCCACAGTCCGTCATAAGAATGCCGTCAATGAGACTTTTTTTTGTCTTTAAATGATCTTCATTTCTGGTATTTGTGTGGATTTACATGTATGAATTAACAAGTGACACAGATGCGTCTTTTCAACATTTGAAATTTTTAATTATTATTTAAAGTTCCTAGTTCTATCAGGCCTGTTTTTAAGAATGACCACCTTGGTGGGATTGGTTTGTTTTAAATTGGAAAAGGGAAACTACTTATAACTACTATTTACAACTACAACTAACCTACAACTACTATATACACCTAAACTACTATATATAAATTACTTATTAAAGCATGTTCTGATATATTACATTTTTGTGCAAATTTAGTCTTAATTTCGTTAATTCTGGAATCTATTTTTGGAATGTCTGCCTCTTCGTATAAATTTGTTATTCTAGTGTCGAAAGGACGATCGAGGATCATCCTAAGCACTCTGTTTTGTGCCACCTGGACTTTGTTCCTGTGAGTTTGAGCACTTGATTCCCACACTAATCCTTCTCTCTCTATCATTATTTTTATTGTGTTTTACCTTGCTTAAAATTTTTTTTTCCTTGATTTGTTTTCCGTCGATCTTGTTTTCCGTGCTGAGCACTAATGCTACCGACGCCAGGAAGGCAGCTCCCACACCCTACCTATCGACCCATCAACTCATGAACCGGGGACCAACGGCTTTACTTCCCTTCCGAAGGAAGACGTGATCAAAGATGTTATGCCTTAGAACATCCCGGCGGCGCCGACTGGGATTGAACCCAGGCCTGCTGGGGTGGGAGGTAATCACGCTTACCACTACACCACCGGTGCCGCTATTTTTTTTGCAAATTCGCAAAAAAAAAATGCAAATTAAAAATCAACATTCTATTAGTTATCAACAATACCACTAATCTCACTGACAAATGGTGAGCTATAGCTTGATATAGCTTCATTACAGCCGGAAAATTTTTTTTTGTAGAAAAGCATTTTCTTTAAGTGAAATTCAATTCTTTAGCTGCATCTTGAAAATTATTCTGTTGAGAAATTTTTGGACTTAGCGAACGATTTTACGTAAGAATCGTAGGTCAAATATTGAGTTTATTTTTTTACTTTTATTTGGAAACTAGTTGTCTTCATCAGAATTTACATATAGCCGTTGTTCAGCTGTATATAACCAAAAAGGCAAAATAACGTGCCTATGGTTACATGGGGTATACGATCGTTTTTTTAACATGCACTTTAAATTTTAGGGTTGTTAGAGTTAGATATCGACTAGACTAACAACCTACAATAGGTTACTTGAAATGTTTCGTGCCGTGTAACACCGTGTAATTAAACATAGCGACATCTAACATAGACCCTATTATTTTTATGAAAAATATTTGTTACATCTAATAATTTTCGATGAAAAATGTTATCAATAATCATGACCTACTTACCAGAACAAAAGCTCCCAGAAGTCAAGTCATCGTCATCGAAATCATCCGAATTGTCCGACTCATTGTTTAATATTTCATTTTTGACTATATCATCTACAAGAATAGAAAAGAAAAATATAAAATAAACATGAAGAATATATGTTCAAAAGATTGTTGGTACGCATTACACTTTCGAAGGGTTCTTACATACGGTTATTTGGAACAATTTTTTTCTTCCAAATATCGCCTCAAAAATTTGGTTTTTAACCAATATCCATCATACTAAACCAAGTTCATATATTTTTGTTTGATCTTCAGCAATTCAATTTTGTTGACACAATTTTGTTTATCCATGCACAAAAATGCAGCCAATATGAGCGAACATTTTAAACCTTCTACTTAGCAAAAATCCATAAAGTCACACATACACACAATCCATACACACTCTGTTATTAATTCTCATGAGAAAATCATTCCTATACTTTTGGAAATCAGACGACGGTAGCTTATCTCAGGTCGATAATTACGGAAGGGTAGTTCTTCAAAATTAGATTCAACACACCTTATTGGAATCTTTTTACCCACCTAAGCCAGATTGCTAGAAAATCTGCATTTCCAATTCGTGCCCTCTGGGCATGGGGTTGTGACTACAATCATCTTTTTGCACACGGCTGATTCGTCGTACGTCTCGATTTGTTTGGGGACTAAAATCGTCATTTTTTATTCATCCATATTTGCAGGATGCTTTCCCGAGCAGAAGTCGAAGAACATGGGTGCAACATTATTTTGTTCTTGAAAATGCTCACCAGTTTGTCTACCTTGCCAAAACATTTCTACATTTCCAATAGCAATGAAGAGGCGAATAAGACAAAATAAAAAGCAATTTGATTTCTATGTGAAAAAAAGGAAAATCTAGCAAAAAGTGCAATAGCTTAGACATGCGCTTGATTGTGAGAATGCCGTACTTTTAAGAAATGGCACCTGGTCTAAGATTTTGGTTTTCCAATTTACATAGATGGTGTATAGAATTCTTGTGCAATATGCACCCATTTTCTTTCTTCCTTGTTTCACAAGAACACAGCGCTCACAGATCAAAAGCATACCAAACACATAATTTCCATTCCTTTATCTCCTACACTGCGAGCTGTTGCTTTGCTTAGACGGGTTAGATGCAGAGCGAATTCTATGTTTGAAATGATACACCCACTGTGGTGTTTCTTACCGATTCACAGAATGGATGAACTAACATGATAAGGATTTTTGGAGCAATCACACCGTAAAAGCATAAGAAGACCACGAGCTCTCATTGTGTTTCAGTTCCGGTGAGTGTAGTGTATACCTGTTCCAAAAATTTGAAGTTTCTATTATTCAATTATTATGCCCTCAAGGATTCCTAGCACATAATAAGATCTTCCCTTCTCGGTGCTGTGAGCAAAGAAAAAAATTGGGTTCTAGAGTTGAGAATAGTATATTTTTTTTTGTTTGTTGTTTAAATTTTTCATATTGCTATAATGCATGTACAGTAAAAACATATTTTGAAATTATACACTTCGGATTTGTTCAAGTTTTCAAAAATTTGAAGTTTCTATTATTCAATAATTATGCCCTCAAGGATTCCTGGCACATAATAAAATCTTCCCTTCTCGGTGCTGTGAGCAAATAATAAACCTGGGTTATAGAGTTAAGAATAGTATAAATTTATTTTTTTGCTGTTTTTAATTTTTCATATTTCTATAATGCATGCACAGTAAAAAAACATGTTTTGAAATTATGCACTTCGGATTTGTGCAAGTTTTCATAAACGTAGAGTGACGAACGTTTTAAGCCAGGGAAGACCCTATTCCAAGCAGACTCTCCAAAGCTACTTTAAATATCGTTAACCCATGTGTTAACTGTAGAATTAACGCAAACGCAATGCAACCGGATTCATTTTACGTGGCCCTTAACAGTTTGATTAAAGTGTTTGCAATGATGCTTTAATGATGTTATTTTTTAATTCTTTATTTACAAGGCTTTCAGCCATCGGCTGGTTTGCCAATGATGTTCAATTTAACAATTACCTGAAGGCTCACCATGACCTAATTTTACTGTGATGAATAACACCGATTAAATGTTGTGTAACAGAAGATACAACAATTATTATGTAATGTGCAAAATATGATATCAAAATTATCTTGTGATTATTGAAGAGTGCAGCTGACATACTGGATAATAATTCTGTCTGGGTGATATTTGTTTACAAAGCAAATGTATCAAAGCATGTATAATCTATATATGTACAAAGCGTCTGTAAAAGCAGCTTAGATGCTGAGCGTACGTCCAACAAGATTTTAACGCAACATAAATAAAAGTAAAACGTAAATTTCTGTTACCGTAATGCACTGAAATTCAGACACTTCGTCCATAAATCCGAACACTTTTAAAAGTTAATTATCAAAGCCTACCATGCTCAAATCAGCAAGTTTTTTTTTTTTTTTTTTTTTTTTTTTTTTTTTTTTTCTTTATTTTAGAGATTTTTAGCCTGAGGCTAGTTCATCTCTTAAAATCAGCAAGTAAAATGTATTATGACTTATGATCGTTCAGAATCATCAGATATGTCCATTATGTTACAAAGTAGATGTACTAATTAATGGACTGTCCGGTTTTAGGTGCATTACGGTACGTTTTGTGCTTTTTAATTAAAATTTTCATACAGCTTTGCATTTTTGTAACAATTTTTTGTACGAATTCAGTATTTTTTTTTATTAAAAATATAATGTTTATTCTTGTCAGCCGTACGACACAACTAAGTCGCGATGCTCTCACAAAAGCGCTGCACGGCACTGAAATCATTCTCATTTTTTATTGAACACCCGTTATGTATGATGTTTTTGAAGTTGTAGTGTTTATAAGATTAAGGCAAAGTATCGAAAATAACGAAGATCACGACACTTTGCAGCACGAAACAAATTCGGAACATGGATCAGGGGTAAATAATTTTGATAATAGTTTTATGAATGACAGGTTACCATCAACTTCTTCACCTAATCTTCAGACCACTACAGAAATTTTGGTATATTGCCAAAATGTTAACCGCATGAGAAGCGCCGGTAAAATGAATGAAATTAACAAAAATATATTAAGTTCTACTTACTCTGTCATAGTGGCTAATTAAACAAGTTGGGATGATAGTGTGAGAAGTGAAGAAGTTTTTGGTAACAATTATAACGTTTATAGAGACGACCGCAATTTTCAGTGGTCTGGAAAAAATCGGGAGGTGGAGTATTAATTGCGATTTCGACCTATATACATATATATGGGTACTTTAACCAACGCAATGTTGACTTTATTTCTGATATGGATAATGAATGCATCTTACTTCAAGTCGTTGGGGAAAATGAAACACTCCATTTCATTTTTGACAAAATTGCAAATTTAGAAGTTAATCAAATTAACCATGTGAAAAATCAACAAAATTGTTATTTAGCCTTTTATTAACAAATACTTATGAAGATATCTGTGTGACTAAATTGTTAAGAAATGGAAAAATGAAATGTTTCACACAGCAATAGAATATTCTTTATTCGTTCACATAAATGAAAGAACCAACGACTGCGAATTTGATGAAATCTTTGATTACAATTCAGAAAATTATGATAACATTAGAAAAAGATTGAACATTGTCCATTGGCAAGCTGAAACTGCAGGAAATGTTGAATGAGCAGTTGACGTAGTTTACAATGTGTTGCTTGAAATAATACTTGAAGAAGTGCCAACTAAAAGAAGAAGACGTCAGAGCCATGCAAACCATCAGGGAACGGGGGCGACCCCGGCGTAGTGGTTAACATCCATACCTCTCACGCCAAAGTCACGAGTTCAAATCTCACCCCCGGATAAGCCACGAATGACCCAAGAGTGTTAAAGTGACTATAATAATAATAATAATAATAATAATAATAATAATAATAATAATAATAATAATAATAATAATAATAAAAAAACATTAAAAAAAATTTAAAAAAATCAAAAGCAAAAAGCGCACAAATTTTATAAAAAATATAATAGTGAAGAAACTTTGGCATAATATTTAGACATTTGCGATCACTTATTTTGCCATGAATATGGCAATTTAGGTTGGACTGTATTTCCTCTGCCATCTTACACAGCTCGGTGTATAAGCTCATAAATATCCAAACATTAAAAGAGCGTCGTGAATTTCGTAAACGATATCGTATCACATCGCATTGATTCAATAGAACTATTGTCATCCTTAAATTTATATACACCATCTAGGCATTTACGAAATAGAAATATATTTGCTACAAATAGTCATCGTACGAATTATGCAAAATTTGGACCCTTGAACCAAATGATGGATACATATAATAAACACTGCGATAACATTAACTTTACAATGACAAAAACCAAATTAAAGCAATATTTTAATTCCTTGCATAACGTTAACTAGAAGTAATGTTTTAACCTGTTCTCAAGACATATTATAAAAAAACATAAACAAAGACAAAATTGTAAAAATAGCGCTTAAGACAACAATTGTAAAACGGTCTACGCTGATTGCCGACAAATAAATAAATAAATAAATATCGAATGGTAGGTGTAAAATCAACCCTGGTAGGAAAATGGAAGGTGGGTGATGATAGTTGACACCAAGGAAAAATGGATTAAGGAATGTATTGGATATTAGAATTAGAATTAGAGTAAAGGCTATTAGGAGATCGCCATGATCACATAACAAGTGGCGTTTATGTAAGACACAAGTGAGTGATCAATTTGGAAGGTGGATTGAAGTAAATCTATAGTAGTGCCTAGAACAGTCTGCCAATTTGGACATTAGGGTGCTTCATTCTGAAAAAAGTGATGAATTTCTGATGGGCCACCCTCCAGTTCGATTCATAGCCCCAAAATATGAACCTGTGCAAAAATTGGTAAAGATTGATGAAGGTTTAGAGGTCGCGCCAATGATTTGAAATTTGTATGGGAATTACTATGGAAGAATTTAAAAAATCGCTTATATCGCTATAACTTTGCTTCTACTTGTCCAAATGTCGAAAAAATTTAGTATGTTATTGCTATGGCAATAAACAAAAAGCCTACAGTTGCTACGCTCAGTTTTGCAGCGTATCAAGAATTATAAAAATGTGAAAAAATTGCAAAATAGGGTAAATTGACAGATGAATATGTACAAGGCAACAACGCCAATTTCATCGCAACAACAACAGGCTTGTTGATCATTGTCATGACAACCACATATTTTTTTTTTCAACGTTTGGACAACTACAACCAAAGTTAGAGCAATGTAAACGAAAATCAATAATTTCCCATACTAATTCACCAAAATCTCCATACAAAATCCAAATCATTGGCGCGACCTCTAAACCTTCATCAATCTTTACCATTTTTTGCACAGGTTCATATTTTGGGGCTATGAATCGAACTGGAGGGTGGCCTATCAAAAATTCATCACTTTTTTCAAAATGAAACACCCTATTGGACATCTTACTATACCACTTCGTTCAGGTAAACGGAAATTGAATTATGCTACATGCTACAAGTCCAACTTACACTCCTGATTAATTCAACAGGACCCCGTAACGTGGGTAGATCACCTTTTCGTGGTACGTTACGGGATGTAAGATCTTCCACCGATTCCTAGTCCCGACTACTTCAAACTAGGGGAACAGGATTTTTCAGTAATCCAAGGAACACATCTTAGTCCTTGTTACTTTTTATGCCTTGTTGATAGTGACAAGACTCGGCTTTGTCTACCAAGGATGATCTTGAAACAAGGCAAAAAATGAGTTAGTTATCTTCATCTATGTGATTCCTAATCTTCTATCCGTTGTTCCCTAGTTCCTGACTACTTCAAACTAGGGGAACAGGATTTTTCAGTAATACAAGGAACACATCTTAGTCCTTGTTACTTTTTATGCCTTATTGATAGTGACAAGACTCGGCTTTGTCTACCGAGGATGATCTTGAAACAAGGCAAAAAAATGAGTTAGTTGTCTTCATCTATGTGATTCCTAATCTTCTCTTCGTTGTTCCCTAGTTTGAAGTGGTTAAGACTAGGGTTCTGATGAATGGTCATTATCGGTGTCATACCTTAATTTTGTTGTTAAGGAATCCAATTTTGACTGACAAAGGGGCGCGCCTTTGGAGGGTGTTTCAACACTCCGAAGGGTATAAATAGCGGGACCTTTCAATTAGACTCGGATCCTTGCGATAAATGCAAGAGTGGCAACTGTAAAAAAAATCGAATGCTTCATCATTTCTCAATAGTGATGGAGTAATACGACATGCACTAAACTAAGTACACGGGATATACTACAATAGATCAATTTACTGGTCGCAGTAGTGTTAGGTCCCGAACAGAGGAAAAAAAAAAAATTCAACAGGACCTTTTGTTTGTAATCTGTACTTCCCAAGCAGCACACTTCAATTAGGGGAGAATGGTATAGAACGCACCCCCTGGGCAGAACGCACCACCTGACTTTCATTTGTGTTTTTCATGGCTTTTAAGTAACTTTTTTGTTGTCTTATCAAGCAGCACTTCTAGCATAGTATCTGAACTCAAAATCCTGCATGATAAATCCTAGAATTGGATTTAAAATTCCAAGAAAAACTCAAAATAAAATGAAAAAGTGCGTCTTACCCCGGGGGTGCGTTATGTACTGTTCTCCCCTACACAAAGTTTTTTTTTCTTGGTTTGTTTCCCGTCGATCTTGTTTTCCGTACTGAGTGCCAATGCTACACACTTATCCAGTCAGTAATTTTTACCGAGTTTTTATATTGTGTAACTGTTTGGTAAAATAAAAAAAAAATCTGGGATGATTGAAAGTTGAGAAAATGTGTTACTAAAATTTACAGACTTATTCTGTGAATCCAGTTTAATTATGATTTTTTTTTTCGATTTTATCGAATCTTTACGAATAACGGTTATTTGAATTTTAACCAAGTTTTTCAGTAATTCAAAAACCCAGTAAAAAATACTGACTCCTGAAAAAAATCTAAGTGTGTACCGACACCAGGGAGGTGGCTCCCACACCTGGACCCTACCTGTCGACTCATCAACTCATGGACCGGGGACCAACGGCGTTTACTTCCCTTCCGAAGGAAGACGTGATCAGAGATTTAATGCCTCAGAAAATCTCGGTGGTGCGCAGGCCTTTTGGGGTTAGAGGCAATCACGCTTACCACTACACCACCGGCGCTGCTAGTCACGAAAAGTTGCAACAACTTGATTGTGACCTAAATAAGTCGCATACGTTTTGCTACGACTATTTTGTGACAAGTGTGCTGTTAGGGTTTTATACCTTTTGTGCCTTTGTGTCCAAACCTCACTTCCTCTCTGGTTACCTTCCAAAAACCGTTTAGGAGAGTGCTACCTAGGGCATTGAGCCCTAACATCAAAGAGGACCCTTCTCGACGTTGCCAATACGGTGTCGTCCGTGGTCCGTCAATTGCGTCAAGAAGGAAGACGCCGATAGCCAAAACCACGATCAAGCTAGTGGCCGAATCGCAGAGGAAACGTCATTCAACGTGCCCCACCATTGATTCCAACAATCAGCAATCCAAGTTCTCAAAAAGCCAACCCAAGGCATCAAGTCACCATCGTCAAGATCACTGATACGCGATTTCCAATGTGCAGACATAACCAGTCTATATGTTCACCCACATTAGATCCGGACCTGATCGTTGCGGCAAATTGACAGCTAAATCTATTGTCTAACTATCAAATTTATGTCAACGCAACGCAAACGGATCTAATGTGAGTGGACCTATCGAGGAGACTAGCAAAGTGAAATTGAATGCTGTTAATTAATTCTTCTCACGCCGCCGGGATGTTCTGAGGCATAACATCCCTGATCACGCCTTCCTTCGCAAGGGAAGTAAAGCCGTTGGTCCCCAGTTCATGAGTTGATGGGTCGATATGTAGGGTCCAGGTGTGGGAGCTGCCTTCCTTGCGTCGGTAGCTTTGGTGCTCAGCACGGAAAACAAGATCGACGGAAAACAAATCAAGGAAAAAAAATAATTCTTCTCTGTAGGTTTATCTTAACCAAAATCATTTCCGGTATAGCAACCTTATGGATACGGCTCACTGGGACCCGATCCATGAGCATCAAAACCTGATAGAGACCTCAAAACTCTGAAACCTAAAATGTCTGAGTTGGTTTCCTGCTTTGGTCGGATACCCAAGACGACCGTTTCTTGTGAAGTGGGATCTGCTTTGCTGATGCACTGAACTATAGCTCACCACTCTTATTTGTTTAGTCTCCCTTTAGCATCGTATCTCAACTTCGTGATGGGATATAGCAAAAAAAAAACCATTATCACCCAGCACCACTGCGGTGCTATCAAGAATTCCCAAGAGAATGAAATTTTCTTAAACTTCTCGGATTTCTCATAAACAATGTTTGGATATTTTTGCCGATCAATATTACCAAAGACATTATTCCACGAGTTCGGTAATGATTTTAAATTCTTTTTTGGAGATGTTTAGCCTTTGGAATAGATGGTAATGGTGTAAGCATTTTAAATTCTTAAATCCAGATTTTTCAGTGCACTGTTATTTTGTAATGTTTTTATAACGCCCATTGCAATTTCTAAACAGTGAAGTTCTGTAGACTTTAGTTCTATGCAGTTGTAGATGCTCTGAACCCTAGGGAACCAGTTATTCCTTGCGTTCAATTTCTTTTGCCCCTAACTTTCCTTTGCTGGCTCAGGAGAATTGCTGGGGGTTTTCCATTTTCCTACTTCCATTTTATTTCCCTGCTAGTAGCAGAGGACGGGGATTTTGTTATCTTTGGTGCACTTGTGAGGCATCGTGTGTTTATATTTTCTTTTGCAGAATACTCTCATCATTACCACCACCTAAATCCAGAAAAAAATTTCCCAGAAGAGTTCACATTTTGAGTATAATTTCAAATGCTTGTATTTATTTAGAATCAGTTTTTGTGTGTTCACCAATAAATTAACGGATCATGCTTTCTCTGGCATGACACTTAACAAACCAATTCTAGTTTTACACCTGTCTTTTGTTAACGCTAGGGTAATTACAATAAAAAATATTGTGGCACCAGCACCAATTTGTGTCTTCCTACATCAACATTTGCTGAATGTATGTATGAATGTAGATCAGTGATGCCAGCTATAAAAGTCACATTAGTTGTCAATGCTATAGCATATGTACACAATAAGAGACATGTCAGTGCCAACATTTCAAAGGGGCGTAATTGCTTTTGTAAACAATGACTTTAGCCGTCAATTTCTCGCGAATGAAATTCTACCTCTCCAAAATTACAATGCTAGCTGGTAGAGGAAACATTCCTCTACCTGCGGGTGTCATTATTTTTCATGAGTGAGCTTTTATTCGCGAGAAATCGACGGCTAAAGCCATTGTTTACAAATTCAATTACGTCCCTTTGAAATGCTGGCACTGATGTGTTATGTATTTGGTAGCGTTTGTTTCAGATGGCTTTCAGCTTTTCTTGTATGTGGAAACAATGTTTTTTTTATGTACTAGCATGCACACTTAAAAATAATTCTCGAGCTCAGCAATGCATATTACCGAATTAACACATGTGACTAATTTACTGAAAATTCAGCAAATAAACAACTTCAACTGAGAGTCAGTACCAGTTCTATCTGAATTTTCGGCAAATTAATGTTTATATCCGAAATTCGGCAACACTTGGTGCCGAACACCAACGATAACAATATTTTTGCTGATCTCGGTAATCTAATTTGCCGAGATTTCGTTTCATCATTGGTTGTTTACCAAGATTCGGCATTTCGGCTGTCAGCCATCATTGCTTTTTTTTAGCAAACAAAATATTCGCGGGTTCGGGATCGTAGGAACTGAAATCCGTTTAACCGATTTATTAAGAGTGGATCCATTTCAAGAAATACTCCAACAGAAAGATAGCACTTATTATTTCGTAAGTTTAATTGATATACACATCTACTCCTGATATATTTCTATTTATCGTTCTCAGCTGGAAACGGAATTACACATTACAAAGTTCCAAAACTCATCATCGCTGAACTATTGTTGTCAGAAGTTGGTGACCTGTTTGTACGCGTTCGAGTGAAAACATGTTTATGGGCCAGCTTATTTTAATGATATAAAAATTAGTGTTGATGCAAGCTAAATATGGATGTTTCATAATTTTGATTGTTTACATTTTAAGCCGAAAATTCAGTTCGATCATGCCGAGATTTTCAGCAAAACGCACTAGCTGTCATTTTTACTCTAAACCGAGATTATCAGTAATCGTTTATTTGCCGAGATCATTGCCGATTGCTCGGCTGTGCGAATCTCGGCAATAAACTACCGAGATTCGGCAAAAAATCTAAGTGTGTGGCAAACACAGAATATAGAACATTCATTTGCTTAAAAAATAATCACCGAAATTGTTTGTTTCACATAAACGAGAACGATTAGAATAAACTTTTAAAGTTCGTCAGAGTTCAAATCAATTTTAATAATTGGGTAGGGAACTGATTCCAGTCAGCTCAAGCACTCACTGTGATATTTAACTGAACGCTGATTAAACTGTTTCCTGCATAGGGGAGAGTGGACACACTTGATCCCCTGTTTTGGTTTTAGATTTATCTCAGCATGAGCATGAGCATGAGCATGATTGACCGCCCACGGTTGCTACTCTGTTATTGCCAGACCAGCTGTAATTACACAGAGAACCAATATACGATGCTTGGGACTAGCAATCATCCTCAATGTGTAAAAACTGGTGATCTCGAATTAGGCAATACCAGCGCCAGCCGCGCCTGAACGCAGGTCAAGAAAGGAATGGGTAGGAATGTGTTGACGTGACACTCGCTTTGATGGAAGCCGAGGAGTCATCTGCTCTTCCACGAGGTATCACAGGGATGTTGGGTAAGAGAGTTGGGTTAGCAGCAGGGTTCGTTTTGGTAAACTATAAGCTGAATTGATGTCCTAACGATCGTATAACGCGAAGGAGCTTGGGATTGAACCCACGGTCTTCTGCTCAGTAAGCAAAAACGTTTGCCACTAGGCAGACGAGCTCCTTTTTAATCATTGACGAATCTTGAATGTGGATGGGCTTGAGATTAGACTCATGATGTTCTGCTCAGTAAGCAAAAACGGTTGCTCTAAGGCCACCGAGCCTCTCATATCACATTATAGCGTTACTCAAGTTTTTATAACTATTCAAACCCGGCACCGACGACAACGAAAAGTTTTACAAAATACACGATAAACAAGCGATATTTTAATATTTTTAATATGAAAGGATCTGGGACCGCGTTTTTCTCCTCAGAAAGCAAGCCACAGCAACCGACGATCTTTGAAATCCTAAAACTAAAAACTACGAAAGAGTACTTAGGCCTTCATTAAGATCCACTTTCACGCGACGTTCAATGTTTCGATTTTCTCTTTACGCATGGTTCAGACAATCATAACAAGCTATGACCGACGTGACAATTGTTTAAGACCTGGTTAAACAAGCTATTCAAATAAAATTACGTTCTCGAATTTCACTTGGAATGTAATGAACAACAGAAATTCGCGATAATTCATATTTTCAGCGATTGATGTTTAATTTTAAATATACTAACGGTACTCCTTACGACTACGACGGCGATTACGACAGCGACTACGACGGCGCCTACGACAACGACAACAGAGAATATGTAACTTACCATTTGTCTAGGATAAACACCTTTGCCCGGCACCTCCACTGGTTCTTCATGTCCGCTATCTGTCACTGTTTGCAAAATATCTAATAGCAATTACCTTTGTTGTGATACTTCCTGTATTGTATATCCTGTATCCTGTATACTTCCTGTATCACAATCTCCGACACTCAATGCAAATCGCAGGCACACTTACGCTAGTTACAAAATAAAAAAAAAACACCCGTGCAAAGAAACGCATCCAATAAACGTCACTCTTGCGAAAGCACACCCGTCGTCGTCGAACGGCAAAAAAGGAATCGGTGGGCAATTTTGTGATACGGATTTCCAAAATCAAACGGGAATGCACGAATTTCACCACACCCAACTGCGAAACACGTTCAGAAGCACTTATGGTACACTTTCGTTCGAAAACACTTAATTTTTTCAAAAATAGTTGCGAGCGAACCAACATCATCACCACGTAAATAAACTAAAATTTAAATTATCACTCGCGATGCCACAAATTTCTGGACCGGGAGAAAAAATCAAACAACGCAGATAACGTTAAATCTTCTGTTGCTTGCAAACATGATGAATCATGTTTTCTTTCTCGATTCTAAAACTTCTCGGAAACCGAGAAAAGCACCACTCACACACGTATAACCGTCCGGGAGGCAGAGTGCCAGCGCTAATCTGGCAAATGCAGCTGAAAACTATGAAAGCGAATGCACGCACAAAAAAGAGAACACACTTAATACACAACCGTATCCAAAGGCGTTCGAAACTCGACTCCTGTTCTGGTTTTAGGTTTATCTCAGTGAAAAAACTAGATGAGGTTTTCGGGGAGATCAAGTGTGTTCAGTCTCCTCTATACACACCCAACCGGGGGATGTAAGATTCGCTTACAATTATGTGCGATTCATTATCAGAGGATGTAAGTGGAGACCGCATGAACCGAGGATGCGATATATGTACCTAGCTGCGGTCCAATGCAAGAAAATTGGAGATCGAAAATGTGGAGTGTAGTGAGTGAAATGAATTATGTCGAAAAAAATAGGAAAAAGTTGCCGGACTGGACTCGAACCACGAACGTTTCGACTATCAGATCTGTGCTTTTCGCTCTCTCCATGCTTCTGAATATGGATAGCCTAAAACTAACCACGAAGCGCTCATTTCCTCTCATACTTAAAATAAATAAAAAGCTTACTGGTATAGTCGAAAGCGTAGATAGAACACGAAATAAAAAAATACAAAACACCATTACATCGCCTGCAAGGTCAACTTCTAACATTCGCTGCGATGTTCATGAACAAAGGATGATAGGAAGTGGAACTAACATTCATTGTAATAAATTTTTGGTTTGCGTGTACTTATGTAACGTAACACAACAATGACTAAATCATTGACGATAGCGACAGGCAATATTTTCCGATTCAGGGTGTCACAAGGTCCATGGATATTGACCTATCAACATCGGTGGAACGAACCAGTCCAACGTAACCATGTGGTTCGATATTAGGTAGGTGAACTCTGCCGTAGAGCAAAGCTGGCTCTCGGCCGAATTGTTTCCGGGAAGTGAATCGGTAGCTTTCCCTGGAGGTCGTGTTGAACTCGAAGATCAACGAGTCCTATAGAACACTATAATTTTTCCAATCACCAGTCTGCATATCACCCTCCTAGTCACACATTATCGAAGTATCATACACTCAGGTCTTTTTTAAACGGGGGATATGTACCGTGTAAAAAAACCTACCGAGATTTGGATTTTTCACATGTGTAAATGTTTTTAAAAAAATCGGATTTTGATGCCATTTGTAATTATAGCATGCTATGGTCCATATACCTATACATATTTTAAAAATTTCTGTTTTTACACCAAAAATTGTCACTTTTTTAAAGTATGGAATTTGATTACCTTTAGCTAGAAACGGATAATGTGATTGGAATCAAGTCGACAGGTTGTATAGTTGTCGAGAAATCGTTAAAAACGTACTGTGTAAATCCTAAAAACCCGTGTAAAAAAATTGTAAAAAAAAAAGACTTCAGTGTACTTGATTATTAATAGATGCACTGACTATTCCTTGTACTACGACACATCTAACATCTTTACTACACAATAGTAACAATACTGATTTTAGTTTAATAAATGTTCATCTTTCAGCTGACATAACTACTCTCGTGTGAGCTTCCTTGGCAAGTGACGAAAGAAGTTCTCTTGCTACTGTCTGTTCCCTATCATTATACTTTTCGTTCTCCCGTGTTTTTCACTGAAATGAACTTCTTTGCTCATTTATCTTCCAGAAGTTTCTGGTAGAGAGTGTAGTGTACGAAAAAGTAGGAACGATAATTATTTTAATTTGAAGAAACAGAAACATGCAACATCACCAAATGTTACGAACGATAACAAACCTAAGCCAACCGAGAATCACCAATCTTGTTTTCATTGTTGACCATAGATTGCCAAAGATTTTTTTTTTTACATCTTGTATTATCTTTTGTTCTCGAGTCTTGCTTTATTTTTTCATCTTTTATTTGACCATCTTTAGTTTCTGCTGACTAATTATTAAATAATTATCGATCTAAAAAATAATAAAAAAACAAAATTAAATATTTTAATGAAATATAGGGTTAATACAGGGTTTTCTAAGCTTCCTTATCATTTAGGATAAACAACTTATAAATGCAATATTGCATATTTCCTGATTATAAGTAGCGTTTTCCATTTATTGAAAAATTGATCCGTTACCGGTTTAACCGGTATTGAAATTTGCATTACCGAAAAACACCCAGTAATTGACAACCCTAGTTCCGCGTGCCCCCAGAGAATTGGACAGTAGGGTAAACAGTGGGAAGTATCTACATTAGTGAACAAATACATTAAAAACGGTAGTCAGAATGGAAGAAATATTTCACCAATTTCCTGGATGATGCTTCTGAACCAATAAGCACTAAGAACTTTTTATGGTACTGTTTTAGTAGGGGCTGTCCATATGAACTATGTAGACAGTTTAGGGTGCGACTAACGACTGTTTGGGGGAGGCTCAAATCTGGTTGAAATCGGTACTTTTTCATTAGAACCTGTCCATAGAAAACGTAGTCAGTTTAGTTTAGCTCTACGTTTATTATGCTATGTTAAATTAGACGAGTAAACGTTGTATCCGCAAGAACGACGGATTGTACGTATTAAGAGATGAACTAGCCTATGGCTAAAAATCTCTATAATAAAGGAAAAAAAAAAGGATTGTACGTATATTCGTTATAAGTCAGGAAAGACAGCAGCCTTACCAAAATTACCGTTAAACGCTAAAATAGCACAAAATAGTAGTATAAACACATAAGTTGTCTTAAAATCCCTAATACGAACTGGCAGCTCTTATAAAAATTTTGAAAACGGAAATTCTCACAATAACTTGTAATCGTCATAATGATCCTAAAGACGTTAGAAATGGCCAAATAAAGACAAAATTAAACTTTTTATAAACTGGTCTAAAAATGTCAAAATAGCCTTGAAATCTTCAATATCTCCTTGAAAACCCAAAATAGCAAAAATGTCATTGAAATGCGTAAATGAAAAAAAAAAAAATAAAAATAAAAACAAAATATTTAAAAGAGTAAAATTCTGTTAAGAGATTTAAATTAGTATAAGCAAATTTTAATGTTTCTGACCAAGTTTTCTGAATTTCTACGACCCACCTAACAGCAGCCTACGACCCACAGATTGAGAAATGCTGCGTTATGTGTGTGTGTGTGTGTGTATTCCCTCTAACCCCCACTGGCCGGCAGTGTTATTATGGAAGAACTCTCTCTACAATGTCGCATTTATGGTCATTGTAGACAGCTTTAGTCCGGGAGTTAGAAGGTGATAGCTCTATTGCAGATCCAGTAACCCATTTCAGAATGTCTGGAGAGTCACGCCCATTCCGAGGTTACTTTCACTCACAATAAGCCCCGCATGTATGCATCACCGTTATCAAATGGATATTGGTTATATATACACACTTCCAGGTTCGAAAATATTTTTTTCAAACCTGGCATGTATTTAGTTTAATTTTGATATTTATTTATTTTTTTTAAATAATTGGAAAGCTTTCACCATATTCTGCTCTTCCGCCGTCGTCAATTGCTTATTTTGGAATCCCTTGGACATTTTCTCTAACGCTTCGTATTTCATTCCGTGCTTCCTTCACCAGCAATTTCCTTCCGTAGATCGTCCGGCTTCCGGATCATTATGCACTTGTAACTAAACCCAAATGGACACGATTCAACAGCGCGTACATTAGAAAATTCAGCGGAGATCTGCTTTTTCGCAACATTTCACGGCGGCGGCGAAGGAAGAAGAAAAAACCCGGTTTGTTCACTCGCGGTAATCTTAAACTCTTTCAATCATTTTTTTTTAAATAACCAAACACAGCACTAATAAACACACGCGAAAATATTGAAAAAGCTTTCTGGTGTCCAAAATGCACCAGCTAAAGGACTTATTGTACTAAATTTTCAATAAACTTCTCAGAAAATAAAGCAGCAGCAAATTCAAAACACGTCAGTTTCAATGCACGGCCTACCTCGATCATCATTGAGAAATGCTGCGTTATATCTCAATATTCAGTAACTAAATCCTCATTAATATCCTTCGGAAATATCTTGACTTCTGTGTCACCATACGTATTTTTTACATTTTTATGTTAATGCTTAAACTTTCAAATTTCCAATTTTTTTTGGGGCCTTCCTTAGCTCAGTCGATAAAGGCGCAACTATAAAGAATAAGTAGAAGACGAAGAAGTTTAATCTTTCATATATCATCACCGTAAATTAATATAAGAAGAAGAAGAATATAAATTCAATTCTTTGTACATGCTTAACAGAAAAAAGCCTACAACATAAACATTAAATTAAAATACATTAGCCGGCGCCGGTGGTGTAGTGGTAAGCGTGACTGCTTTCTCACCATAATGGGTCTGGGTTCAATCCCAGCCAAGGTCAGTGGGATTTTTCTGAGGCATAAAAATCTCTGGTCACGACTTCCTTCGGAAGGGAAGTAAAGCCGTTGGTCTCGGCCCATGTGTGTTGTGAATGGCTGCGATATCCTACGCAGGTGTGGAAGCTGCCTTCCTGCACATTCGATTGCCGTCAATGGATGGCAATCGATGTCCGTCGGTGATGGGCACTAGATTGCGGAACAGAGACCGATTTTAAATAAAGCAATAAAATAATAATAAATACTTGGAAAATTCCCACGTAAAAAAATATTCTACATTGTCCAAAGGCAGCTACGGTTACGAGTTATTCACATTAAAAATTAATATTTTAATAATCTTTTTTATCCACAACATGCACCATCATCATCGCCACTCATACATTGTCCTCTGAGAATTTCATCTTCCTTTTCCACAACGTATGCCGTTATTCCTTTCGGGAGCATCAACGATGTGTGACATTTATAAACAGGTCGTTTCCACACTTGCTCTATGACGGCACATCGACATGGTGTCGCATCGGTGGTGCTTTTGGTTCTGCTGTTGCCGTTCGGTAACTGTGAAACAGGAGTCAAACATGATGGAAAG